>NC_056736.1:793694369-793856869 GCF_019279795.1 Protopterus annectens | reverse complement strand
GAAAGGGGAGCCTCCCTAATCCAAGGGCAGCCCAAAAAGTCAGATTGAGTATCTGCCTCTTCTTTTTCCACCCCATTTCCACTCTGGCAACTCTTTAAATCTGTCCTGAAGTCTGAACCTTCATTTTCCTCTGGCATCAAACTGCATCAGACAGATAGGCTCCAAGAATTATGTAGCAAGGATACAGATATGAATGGGACTCCCTTCCTTCTTTTCAGAGGATTCCTCCTTCCCCTCCAGTTCAGTCTTCCTTGTTTCTAGCAAATGCTATCCTTGCAAGTCATAGAGCCAGTGTCTCCAGATTAGCTTGGAACAGCTTTTTATTTAAGATTTTTTCTGCTGCCAAAGAAAGAGGGAACTTGGAAACCATCCCAGATCTGTCTTTTCTTAACCATTATGTCAAGGTTCCAAGTTGAAATATGCCTTCAATTCCTGTTACCCTCATTCCTCCACTTAGTTTTCTGGTAACAATAGATTTAAAAGATGCGTATCATCACATTCCAGTTCACAAAGATTTCAGATGTTTTCTAAGGTTTTTTTTATATATCTGACATACATTTTCAGTTGTCTGCATTACCTTTTGGTCTATTCACATCTCCAAGGGTATTCACAAAGTGTCTAACTCCTGCAGGAGCTCATTGCAGATTGCAAGCCATTCACATTTTTCCACATTGGACAACTGCTGTATATTTGCAGTCTTTCTAAAAATGTCAGGAATTTCTATCCTGGATCAAGGAACTTCTCCTGAGTCCAGAATTCCAAATGGACATTCAGAAATCTTCAGTTATTCCTTCTCACAGCTTCTGGAATATCTTTTGGATACACCTCTTGAGAGGGTTTTCTGTCTCAGGACAAAGTAAAGCTGTGCTTAGATCAGTTCCTGACTTTTTCCAACAGTCTGTGGCTTGAGCCAGAGACTATCTCAGGATTCTTGGTTTTATTGCATCCACGATTCTCATAACAGTTCTGGCCAGACTTCACATGAGGAAAATTCAATGTTTCCTCAAATAAGTCAGCTTATTTATTTATGCTGCAGCACCCACTGTCTTTTCAAATTTCAGTCCAAGGATTTATAAAAAGGGAGTTAAAGTGGTGGATGAACCAGGTGACTGTCAACCATAGTCTTCCCTTCTCCCTTCCAGCTCCTACTCAGACTACTGGGGCCATTTTAAGCCCAAATCTCTAACAAGTTCTCATACACTTGATAATATAAGCAGGGGCTTGGGAGATGAAATGTTTTAAAGCAGGGACCTGGGAGTTGAAAGATTTACAGACTACCTATGTCTGTTTGTAACATAGGTGCCAAACCAGGGGTGAATTAACAGTTCCCCATCCAGTTGTCCTCGTTACACTTCACTTGGGTTAGGAAGAAATTCTGCTTCACCTGGATAGGGAACCTGTTCCAGAAAAGTGATAGTCTCTGGGATGCATACTGGCTTCTCCATCAGGTCCTAATTGTATCACAGGCAAGGTTTAAATCTTTAGAATGGGTAATTCTGATGCTGTTTGTTTTGTGGATATGCAGGTGGTTCATCAGAATGGGGTCCAAAGATGCCTTGTATGCCAGGCATAGATCTCCACTCAGCAGCCTTTAGAAGGCAGAATAAAGAGATAGGGTATTGAGGTGTTCTGCATAGGACATGTTATTTACACCCTGTGTTCTTCTAGTGAGGAACCTCTGTAGACATTCCAATTGTTGGATGTGCCTGATTAGACACATACCGGGGGCATTGTATTCAATAATATAACTAATGAGTACTGAATACAGTGGAACACTGACCTGTTTGGACCTAGATGCCTTACATTTGTTTATAAGTGGCACAATATTGAATATTTTCTTCACTACTGTAGACATATGATGGTCAAAGGCTCTATTACTGTCTTCTTCTTGAGTGATTTAACATACTTTGGTGATGTCTAAGAGCTACTTAGAAAATCTTATTAGAATCATCTAATTTAGTGTATCTTGACATATTAACTGCACGCTCCTTGAGTACTTGGCATCAGTGTTTTATTATCATTGCCAACTTTTGTCTTGATTTGTTTTTTAGTACTGCAATACTCTGCTTTATCATACCATTTTAAATTTTGTTTAATAAATGGGTAAGTACAGTAGACGCAATTACCTCTTTTAACATGAAAGTACTGTTTGGTAAAGTGGTTTGCTCTGTCTTACAGTTTGCAAGTGAAAGATTAAGGGAATTAAACCTAAGACTACAAGATAAAGCTTGTTAGTAGCTCATTCTTTTTCTAGTTTCTTCACCAGTTTTGTTGAGGAAAAACATGTTGATCTGATGTTGTCTTTTCTGTCTGTTCTTCAACTGAAGGGTCTCTGACCTGTCCTCGGATCTGACTTAGGTTCATAGATTAGTACTAAGCTAACTGACTTTATGGGCCATTTTTAAGCTTAGCCAATTACCCCATTTGAGAATCAAACCCTGCACCTTTGGTTTATAAGGCAAATACCTTAGCCATTATGCCAACCTCCCACCAACAGATCCTGCAAGCCTCGAACCCAGGACACTGCAGACCACAGACAAAGTGAATTACCACTAAGCCATTCGGCCGTTTTCTTAGACTTATGCTCTTGCCCTTACACATAATCCCCTCCTATCCCCAATATTACCTCAACTCTCATTTGCCGCTCTTTGAGAACAAATGTGGGTTGTTGGTTCAGGCCGTTTCACCTAAGTACTTCAGTTTACTCTAGCTTTTTGGTCGGTCATTTAGTAGATTTATTGTTCTAATTACAGTCTTTAGTTTCTCTATCTGTATATTTCTTTCCGTCCTTACAAAAAAAAAATAGCTAAATGCTTTCTTATAGCCCTCTTGCACCTTAAGTGTGTACTGTCCTTACTAGTTTTCTAGTAGTTCTTGTAATTACCATTGTTAGTATTTCATTTTTTTATGTTGGTACTCTTCTTCTGTCATCAAGGTATTTTCCTCTACCATTGTTGGTCATTTTTTTTTCTATCCAGGATTTTCTTGTTGTCTTGCATGATTGAGTTCTTTTATTATGTCTGATAAACTGTGTTCAAAAAATGTTTGGCTTCTGGCCACAAGATGCTTAATTTGGACTCTCATGCTAAATGTATTTATTGTTTAGGATCATCTAATTTGGAAGAAGATTCCTGTGTTTGTCCATCTTTTGAATACAATGCACTTATTGAGCGCTTAAAAAACTAGTTCTCATGGGTCTAATCCCTCCACAAGAATCTGCTAAATCTATTTCTTCTGCATTTGGAGCATTCCCATCCAGAAAGAAGCCCTCAGCCAGACACAAGGTGGGCAAGAGTGACAAGCCCAAGGAGAAGGGCAGTGAGGCAAAGAAGTGATCCCCTGACCTCTATCCTTCCTCTGTTTTGTCTTGCGCTCCAGCAGCTAAATTTTCCAAGGCATTGGATCTGACAGCCATCCCAGATCCAAAATCAGTACTATCCACAACTGCTCCATGGTGGGATCTAAGGTTCACTCCGGAGCCAGTCTCCCCTAGAATGCGTTCTCCTTTTCTTCATGAAACACCCATACGCAAGGCTTCAAAACCTCCTTCTACATCTTCGTCTTTTAGTCTATCAGAAGTTTTTCATAGGCTAATGTGGATAGACTGCTGAGAAAATTCCTCAGGACTCAAATTCAGTTTGGAGTTCTCCTGGCTCCATCTCCTATTGGAACCATAAGCTTTAGGCCTACTCCTTTGCCTATGGCTGCCCCTACTCTAATCTGACCTCTGGCTTCAAGGACCTTGGACCTGAGATTTCCAGGATCATCCATGTTGGATCCAAAGTTACGGTTGTCTTCAACTCCAGCATCTTCTCTGATCCAACTAGCTCATTTCCTAGGAGCCAAACAGACTTCAGAACCAAAGCTTTAGTACCAAGTCTGGGAGTAGGGTATCAGCTCTGAAGTTGCCAGAATCATCTCTTGGAGCTTCTGCATTAGTTAGCTCAGCTCAGGCTTTGGTCTCCGAGCAGGGTAAGGGAGGTTTCCTTGGTCATTCTGGGATGGTAGCTTTGGCTCTTACATAAGTGATTTTGGGCTGACTACACTTCAGTCACTGTCAAATGTCTCCATGCAGTTAATTTCCAGTGCTACAAAAGGTGTTTCATGAGCTGCTGGCACAGTCATTACAGTCAGTAGTCATGCCTATTAAGACATCTTTTATTTTTGTCTCTTTTAATGGACCTTGTTCAGTCCTAAGACCAAAGACACACACTGCAGGAGCAAGAAGGATGGGAAACTTCTTTCAGCTGTAGGCATATGGTTTTCTACTCCAGAGGACTTTTTCTAGAAACCAGAAAGGAGGTAAGAAAATGTGGTTCCAAATGTCCCAAGGGTTTTTTCAAGATTCCTCCAGAGATAGATTCCCCCGAGGCAGAGGGGTATTCTAACAGTACACATAGCACTCATGGCAGAGGAGGTCTGTAGAATCAAGGCTTTAGAGGTCCTTTCACCAAGAAGCCTTGTCAGCACTCATGAACAGTTGGCTGTCTGCTGCACGCTGGAGGCAGTCAGAGGAGCTTGTCTGCACACAGAAGCCTAGACGTCCATCACCGAAGATATCTAGGTTCAGACAATTATTACCAGAGGTTATTTCATTCCCTTTCTACATCCATCCCCTCTAGAAATAAACTATCTAACATTCCTTCCACTCAAAGAAAAGCAGTGGGAGTAGAAATAAAAAAAAAGTTGCTAGACAGACGAGTCATACAGAAGGTCCCACCAGACCAGCAACAGTCCGGAACTTATTTGAGATTCTTGTTGGTGTCAGAAATGAAAGGGGACCTCAGGCCAATTTTGGATCTCAGTCATATGAATCAGTATATCAAACACTCACAGTTCTAGATGACCATGGTACACTCCATCCTTACTCTACTGAGGAAGGACAATTGGATGTGATCAGTAGACCTTCAGAATGTGTATTACCACAGCAAATGGGCAGACAGTCCTTTCTTTGCTCCCGGCTGCAAGGCAGTCATTTTCATTTCAGGGCCCTGCCCTATGATCTCATTACAGACCCCCCCAGGTGTTCACCAAATGTATGGCAATGGTTGCAGCTCATTTCATGCTGCAAGGGTTCCAGGTGTTCCCTTATTTAGACAACTGGCTCCTCCTACCAGGCCTCTTCTAGTCCAGGCCAGAAACTACACCTGCTATGCTCCAGCCTAAGAATTACAGTGAATCATGACAAATCCTTTTCTCGCCAGTACAGACTTTGGAGTTCAGTGGAACTCAGACACAATGGCTTATATAGCAAGGCTACCAGAGCACTGGCTATCCAGCTTATGGAATCAAGTAGTACAGCTTCTTTCTTATCAAAACCTGCCTGAAAAACTAGTCCTACAGCTCCTAGGATCAATGGCAGACCCCCATAACCTTGATTCCAATGGCAAGACACTAAATGAGAGTGTTGAAGTGGTCATTAGCAGTAGAGTGGTCTGTCAGGCATCAGCCCATGTCTTTTCAAATCCACTTTAAGAACATTTGCAGAGATCATGTAATTTTGTGGATTCAATCTTCAGAAGTGTCTTGGGGCTGACCCTTTGTCCCTCCCTGTCCCACAACCACAGTGACCACAATTGTTTCCCAAGTGTGGTGAAGACATTATATGGGAAATAGGGTCTGAGGCACATGGACCCTATCAGAGGCCAGTCTTGACATCAGTATTTTAGAGATGAGGGCAGTACTCCTTGCATTGTAGGCCTTTCAAGATGTCCTTCCTCTAGGGGTGATCTCTATCTAGAGGGACAGCATGCTACCTTAACAAGATGGTTAACTAGTGACATTTCCCAGGTTTATACGGATAAAAGTTTGATACATTAACAAACAGGAGGGAACATACTTATATTCATTGATTTCAGAAGTGATGAGAGTGCTACAGTGGCTGATATCATCCAACCACTTTCTGATAGCAATGCTCTTACCGGGGAAGTCCAGTGTTCCACTGGACAGGTTGACCAGATCTTTTCTGCTAGCTCATAAGTGTACTCTCAATCCTGTAGTGGCAAGGCAAATCTTTTGTTAGTGGGACCAGCCATGCTGCGATCTTTTTGCTTCTCCCATCAACTCCAAATGCAGCAGGTTCTTTGCTCTGATTCCCCCAGAGATGGGTGACTAAGGAGTGCTTTAACTCATGATTGGCCCCCAGTCTTCTGTACAAGTATCCACCTACTCCCCTAATCCTGACATTTCTGCAGGCAGCATCACAATGGAAGAGCATGGTCATTCTCATTGCCCCTTTCTTGCCTCAACAGGTGCGGCTCCCCTTTCTCTGGTCATATCTGATTCACCCTCCTTGGGTGCTGGATCCAAATCCAGACCTTCTGTCTCACCCTTCTGGAATGCCTCATCTAGATATTCAGTCTCTGAAACTAACTGCATGGTTTCTCCACTTCTTACGGTGGCCAGTCAGTCCAGTCTTTCCAGGTAGCCCACATTCTCATATCCTCTCAGAAAGCTTCTACTAGAAAAGTCTACAAAAGTAAAGGGAAAACATTTTCCATCTGGGCTTCCAAGAGACATTTAGATTCTTTTTCAGCTCCTGTACCCACAGTATTGGATTTCCTTGCCTCCATTTTCCATGGTTGTGCAAGTTATTCCATTATCAAAGTTCAGCTAGCAGCAATTTCAAACTTTCATGTTGGTGAGAACCATACTTCATTGTCCTCTATTAAATTGTCCTGCCATCTTACTGTACAGCTACAAGCATTAACTCAATCTCCATTTCAGCCAGCTGCTAGAGTGGACTTAAAATTTTTGACATGGGAAACTATCTTTCTGATGGTCATTTCTGCAGCAAGGAGAGTATCACAACTCCAGGGTCTGTCTTGCCAACCTCCATATATTATTTTTCACAAAGACAGGGTGTTTTTGCATACCACACTATAAGGGAGAATATATGTTTCATTTGCTGGATGTGCACACACATTTGCTTTTCTATCTTTATCAGCCCAAATTCATCAGGAAGCCAGACCAATTGTTTATATCTTTCCCTAAGCTAAGTTGAGCCAAGCCATTTCAAAGGTTACCTTAACAAGATGGTTAACTAGCGGCATTTCCCAGGTTTATAAGGATAAAAGTTTGGTTCTGCCAAAGCAGCTGCTGGCACATTCGATAAGGCCTGTCTCTGCTTCCTCTGCCTTTTTTTCTAGAGCCTCAATTGATGGCATTTGTGCTGCTGCCATCTGATCTAATGTTCATAACTTTATTTTTCATTACAAATTGGATTTGTTTTCCAGGGACAGGGCAGCTTTCAGTTCTGCCATCCTTCGGAACATCCTTCCATGAAACTACCCTAAGAAACTGTTCCCCCCCCCTCCCAGTTCTTGGTTGTAGTTTAAATTTGGTGGCTTTTGCAGTGCCCGCCCCACTGTAGATTTGATCTAAGACACTCCCCCAGGCCCATCTCTTCACCGCATTCTACCTAATTAACCCTTTCTGCACTTGCCTTTAGCCCTTTTTAATTTAATTACATTTTTTCAAACTGTGTGTGGACTAATATTGCTACATATTCAAGTGTGCCAGCTTGCACTGCATGAGAATTGTATTTACTACTGCTTTTGCTACTTTTCTGAAAAAAAAAAAATTAATCTGCTTTTACTGTACTTGTGTTTCTTCCTACTTTATTTTGCTTTTGCGTCATCTTAAAAGTACTCAATTGTATTTATTACTGCTTGGTGTAACTCATTCTAAGCCTTTTAGTTTCAACGCTTGGGCTTCAGACCAATTGTTTTACATTGAGAGGGTTTGTGGTCTGCACTGTAGTGGCAGAACAGGTAGCTTACATCCTTCTAAGTTGGGAACTGCTGATTGAGGGCTCAGTGTCTGTTATCCTAAAAGTGTATTAATTCTGGTTTAAGCACTTGGGCTTTCAGGCCAGTTATTTTACATTAAGAGGGTTCGTGGCCTGCACTCTTGTGGGAGGAGAGGCTGGACTCTGCCCTTCTGAGCTGGGAATTTCTGGTTAAAGGCTTATAGTGCATGCATATCTGAACTGCTTCTTAAATTGGTACACCTTGTTTGCTGTAGCATAGACTAGATCCAGGCCTGCTGAATCTAGCTTTGTTTGTATAACTTGAGCACTAATCCAGGCATTCTTTAAAGTATTCAGTTGTATTTATTACTGCTTGGTAGCAACTTGATTAAAGTGTAGCTATCATTCTAAGTCTTTTGGATTAAGCACTTGGGCTTCAGACCAGTTGTTTTACATTAGGAAGGTTTGTGGCATGCACTGTGGTGGCAGGACAGGTAGCTTTCATCCTTCTAAGTTGGGAACTGCTGATTGAGAGCTCAGTGTCTGTTATTCCTAAAGTGTATTAGTTCTGGTTTATGCACTTGGGCTTCAGGCCAGTTATTTTACATTAAGAAGGTTCGTGGTCTGCACTCTTGTGGGAGGAGAGGCTGGACTCTGCCCTTCTGAGCTGGGAATTTCTGGTTAAAGGTTTATAGTGCCTGCATATTTGAACTGTTTCTTACTGAAATTGGTACACCTTGTTTGCTGTAGCATAGACTAGATCTAGGCCTGCTGAATCTAGCTTTGTTTGTATGCTTGTTGTTTGTTTGCTTGTTATTTCCCTGGAACGCTAATTCCACCTAAAACGCGGCTTCTCAGCGCTTCTGTGGATCCCTAGTGATATCTGCATTGCTTGCCAGGCACTTACTCACTAAAGCAATTATATAAGTCAGCACTAAAAATTAAAAGCACTACACACTCACTCCCCATTGGCCCTTGTTTTCAATTATAAAGGAATTCTCAATATTATTCTAGCATGTCCAAAGGTCAGTTGTCAATCTCCTCTCCGGTCCAGCTGGTGAACCTGGGAATCTTGAGGCAATGTTACAACTGCCTCATGTACACAGACAACCCTCTCCTCCTCCCAACAAATTCCAACACATGTGAGAGATGCAACCATATAGCCAAACTGGAGGCTAAGCTCTCTCAACTCAGTACTGGCATAACCAGTCAAGAGGAGAAGGAAACCACACTCACTACAATTCCAGTCTCACATAGACCTACCACGACAGCAAATCAAACACATAATCACACAAAAATATACTTGGAAGCTCTAAATAAAGATCTGCCTAAGCAGCAGAGACCTCCAAAGCAGACACCCAAGCAACCGCTACACCAAAACAAAACATGTGCAACACATATCTGACAAAGCCAGTGTGCCGAACAGTCACAGCCCTTAAGGCTAAACAACACACCTGATACACTTGTAATAGGTGACTCTATCGTCAGGCACACTGACGTCTCGCTCACCAGGATGAACAAGGAGAAGGTCACGGTGAGCAGCCTGTCGGGCGCTAGGATCCGCCACATAACACAAGCACTCAGGTCACTCCAAGGCAAGTACAAATATGACTCAGTCATTGTCCATGCTGGTGTGAATGACCTGAGACGTACCTCCCTGGACTACATGAAAAGAGACATAGAGGAGCTCTCTGAGCATGTAGCCCAGGCTATGACCCTGACCTTGAGTAGCATCTTACCCTCACCAAGAATGATGCCACAATATGAAGACAAGATGATCAATTTCAACAATTGACTTAAGTACTGGTGTCATTCAAAGGGGATGCAATGCCTGTCAGCCTGGGATGATATGCTCGACAAGCCACGATGCTTCGCTAGGGACGGCTTGCACCTGTCACCCCTGGGCTTTCGGATATTGGCAAAGGCTCTTGCTACCCCCATAGTGCCTTTTTTAGGCAAGGCTCAAAAGACAACCCCACCTCCATAGGTACCACAAGGGATAAGAAACCTAAGAGTAATGCTACTCAACGCCAGAAGTCTAAACCTCAAGATGCACGCACTTGAAACTCTCCTTAGCATGGAGAACATCGATATCTGTGCAGTAACAGAAACCTGGTTCAGGGCTCCCGAGAGCACCCCAGCACTGCCAGGTTATACCTCATACCATGCTTTTCGGCCCCAAAACTTGGACGAACCACAAAGGAGGAGTATCGATATTCATCAAAGATACCCACACCTCCATGTTGGTGGCAAAGCACAAAGCATCAGAGACTATCCATGTGCAACTAACAGTGGGTAAAACTGCCTTCCAGTTTATAGCCTGCTACAGACCACCCTCCCAAACCCAGGAACCCCACTCGGCCTTCCTGAGAACACTGGAAAATATGAAGGTCTCTCCAAACACCATTATATTGGGCGACTTCAACTACCCAAACATAGACTGGGAGCATTACTCTAGCTCCAACACCCTAGCCCAAAGGTTCCTAGAATTCATAAACTCAAATGCTATGGAACAAGTTGTTACCACTCCCACAAGAGGGGAAAACATACTGGACCTGATCATCACCAACATGGGGAGTCTATGCTCCAGACCAGAAGTGTATCCCTCACTGGTAAGATCAGACCATAAACTGATCTCACTGGATATTCACATCCCGACCCCACCCCTGCCAAGAAAACCACAGTGAAAAAGTTCTGTAAAGCAAATTTCACACTCCTCAAAACTGAGGTGGAATCCTTCAAAGCCCTGGGCCTGTGGAAAATACGGCCCAGACCGCAGAATCCTTTATAAATGCATTCTATGAACACCTTCAGGAATGCATGGATCATGCAATCCCAAATAAAACCAAGACCCAATCCTCCAAAGGCAGGCGTCCTGTCTGGTGGACCCCAGCCATAAACAAACTATACAATAGAAGGAGGAAGCTACTACATGATAGAGCAAAATCCCAAAAAGGGAAGGCATCTCTGATCAATATTAGCAAAAAACTAAGGGCACTCATAAAATCGTCTAAGGCCAGCTTCGAGAGAAAAATTGCACAGGACACTAAGGATAATCACAAGGCTTTCTTTAGTTATGTTGGGAACCTGGGTGGGAATTCCCAGATATGCTCAGAATTAGTCCAAAATGACAAAAAATACACCAAACCCACAGACATTGCTAACATCCTAGCTGATAGGTTCAGCGCAAACTTCTCCCCCCCCCACCAAAAGGGCAAATATCTATCCCAGCAGAGTGCTGCCCCCCTGACATCTCAGATGCTCAGGTAAGAGCCGCCCTCTCCAAAGCAAAAACACAGCATCAATGGGACCAGACAGTGTCCCGGGCTGCGTCCTACATGAACTCCAAGAAGAGCTAAACCCAAACATAAAACTACTGTTCAATCTCAGCCTTACTACAGGATATGTACCCAAAGAGTGGCGTACAGCAACAGTGGTCCCTCTCCACAAAGGTGGTGCCTCAACGGACCCTGGAAACTATTGCCCCATAAGCCTGACTAGCTTGGTCTGCAAAGCTATGGAAAGGATCATCATGGACCTCATAAATAAAGATATTGGGGACCTACAGACACTGGATCCTACCCAGTCCGGCTTTGTTAAGGGCAGATCCTGCCTCTTAAATCTGGTCGACTTCTTTGAAACAGTCACCAAGGCCAATGACGAAGGGAAGGTGGTCCACACAGCCTACCTGGACCTCGCAAAAGCCTTCGATACAATACCCCACTCAGGCATTATAGATAAGCTCATCAGCTTAAATATAAACCCCTATGTCACTAGATGGGTTGCAAACTGGCTCAAGGACAGAACCCACATGGTTAGAATTGCTGGAGCCATGTCAGACTCCAAACCAGCTACAAGTAGCGTCCCACAAGGCTCAGTCCTGGGACCTCACTTGTTCGGTATATATTTCTCGGAGGTACAGGCCAACACAGAAGGACTGTGGCTGACCAAGTTCGCAGATGACTGCAAACTGGGCGCCATAATCGACTCTCCAGCCAACACAAGCATCCTCCAAAAGGGCCTCATAGAAACAGACAACTGGTGCCAGAGCCATGGCCTCAAGCTAAGCCAAAAGTGTATAGTCATCCCCTTTGGCAAAAACAAAGTGCCCACAAATTACCACATAGGTGGTAATCCATTAAGTACAGAAGAAGTAATTAGGGACCTGGGGACCCAAGTTGATAGCATTCTCTCATTTGACAACCACGTGGCCAAAGTGGTTAGAAAAACATTTTATATAGCCCACCTAATCATGAAAGGATTCACATCTAGATTAGGGGAGGTCATCGTGCCTCTTTACTCATCCCTCATCAGGCCCATAATCGAGTACAATGCCCCTTTTGGGATGTACCTTACCAAACACCTGCAGCAACTGGAAAGACCCCAAAAGTACCTCACCAAAAGGATCAAAGGGCTCAAACAGATGCCATATGCTGCCCGGTTAAAGAAACTCCAGCTCTACTCAGTGGCATGCCACCTTCTCAGAGGCGACCTGTGCCTGACGTATAAAGCCATGTCCAACCCAGAATTAAGGGACATGCTGCACCTCAAAAAATCCAAATCCCATTGAGCTACACGCTCGAGAGACTTGAACCTCAGCACTGAAATAAATAGGACATGCTGGAGGGACAGATTCATAACCCAGAGGCTCCCTTCACTCTGGAATAAAATCCCAGTCCAGGTTAGGCGGAGTCCCTCATTGACTCTCTTCAAGAGTAATCTTGATGAGTGGATGGGAGATTGTAGGTTTACCCCGGGTATCACTTCTGTGTCACTGTTAGACAGAGGCACAGTATACTAACCTCGAAAAAGGGCATAGCAAAATTAATTTAAAATGTGTGGCGAAAGCCAAACATACTCTGGCTAGGCTTATAAATGCCCTAGGGCAGATAGCCTAGTATGAATCTATGAACCTTTGAACCTATGAAGAATCTAGTAGCGCAGAACTCTGTCCCATTAGTTGAGAAATGGACAGAAAAGAAAGTATCAGGTAGAAAACATATTTTCTCACTATAATGATGGATCTGTGTTGTCTGTTTGCATCCTTACTCAACTTCCCTCCCTCCTGCCCCCTTCCATTTCATGGAAGAGTTCTCTTTTGGTTTCTGGCATGACCCTATAGTTTACTTGTTGTGTAGGACTTCACACTCTTGCAGCTCCAGAGCAAATATTTTTTAGGTTCATAGGTTCATACTAGGCTATCTGCCCTGGGGCAATTATAAGCCTAGCCCGATTCTGTATGGCTTACGCCACCCTTGATTTGAGTATACTGTGCCCTTTTTAAGGTTTAGTTTACTGTGCCTCTGTCTAATAGTGACACGGGAGTAATCCCTGGGACAAACCTACGATCCCCCATCCACCTATCGAGATTCTTCTTGAAGAGATTCAGTGAGGTGCTCTGCCTCACATGAACTGGAATTCTATTCCAGAGCGAAGGGAGCCTCTGGGTTATGAACCTGTCCCTCCAGCAAGTTCTATTTATTTCTGTGCTGAGGTTCAAGTCCCTCGAGCATGTGGCTCTAAGGGATTTAGATTTACTGAGGTGGAGCATGTCCATTAATTCTGGATTTGACATAGCTTTGTATGTTGGGCATAGATCGCCTCGAAGTAGGCGGTATGTAACTGAGTAGAGCTGGAGTTTTTTTTAACCGAGCAGCATATGGCATCTGTTTGAGACCCTTGATCCTCTTGGTGAGATACATTTGGGGTCTTTCTAATTGCTGCAGGAGTCGGGTAAGGTACATCCCAAAAGGGGCATTGTATTCTATGATGGGCCTGATGAGGGATGAATAAAGGGGCACAATTACCTCTCTTGATCTAGATGTGAAACCCTTCGTGATGAGGTGGGCTATGTAGAAGGTCTTTCTAACCACTTTGGCAATGTGGTTTTCAAAGGAGAGATTGCTATCAACTTGGGTCCCCAGATCCCTAATAACTTTCTCTGTACTTAATGGGCTTCCGCCTATGTGGTAATTTGTGGGCACATTGTTTTTGCCAAAGGGTATGACTATACATTTTTTGGCATTTAGCTTTAAACCATGGTGCTGGCACCAGTTATCTGTCTTTGTGAGACCTTTCTGAAGGATGTTTGTGTCAGCTGGAGAGTTGATTATGGCGCCCAGTTGGCAGTCGTCTGCAAACTTGGTGAGCCATAGTCCTCCCACGTTTGCCTGTACCGCGGAAAAGTATATACCGAACAGGAGTGGTCCCAGGACAGAACCCTGTGGGATGCCACTTGTGACCGGTTTCGAGTCGGACATGGCTCTGGCAACTCTCACTCTGTGGGTTCTGTCTTTGAGCCAATTTGCGAACCATCTTGTGACATAGGGGTTTATATTTAAGCTGGATAGCTTATCTATGATGCCCGAGTAGGGTATTGTGTCAAATGCCTTTGCAAGGTCCAGATAGGCTATGTGGACTACCTTCCCTTCATCTATGGCTTTGGCGACTGTTTCGAAGAAGTCAACCAGGTTCAAAAGGCAGGATCTGCCCTTGACAAAGCCGAACTGGGTAGGATCTAGTGTCTGTAGGTCCCCAATGTCTTTGTTTATGAGCTCCATAATGATCCTCTCCATAGCCTTGCAGACTAAGCTAGTCAGGCTTATGGGGCGATAGTTTCCAGGGTCCGTAGAGGCTCCACCTTTGTGGAGTGGGACCACTGTTGCTGTACGCCATTCTGTAGGCACATATCCTGTAGTGAGGGTGAGATTGTATAGCTGTTTTATTTGGTGGATTAGTTCCTCTTGGAGTTCATGTAAGACGCAACCTGGGACGCCATCTGGTCCCATGGAAGCAGTGTTTTTTGCTTTGGAGAGGGCAGCCTTCACCTGAGCATCAGAGATGTTTGGGAGGCAGCCCTCTGCCGGGATAGATACTTGCTCTTTTGGGGGAGGGGAGAAGTTTGCACTGAACCTGTCTGCCAGGATATTGGCGATGTCTGTGGGTTCAGTGTATTTTTGTCGTTTAGAATCAACTCAGAACAAGTCTGGGAGTTGCATCCCAGGTTTCTAACATAACTGAAAAAAGCCTTATGATTGTCTTTGGTGTCCTGTGCAATTTTTCTCTCGAAGCTGGCCTTGGAGGATTTTATGAGGGATCGTAATTTTTTGCTAGTACTGATCAGAGATGCCTTCCCTGTTAGGGATTTTGCTCTATCATGTAGTAGCTTCCTCCTTCTGTTGTACAGTTTATTTATGGCAGGGGTCCACCAGACTGGACGCCTGCCTTTGGATGATTGGGTCTTGGTTTTGTTTGGGATAGCATGATCCATGCATTCCTGGAGATGTAGTGAGTGTGGTTTCCTTCTCCTCCTGACTGCCATTTATATAGGATTCTGCAGTTTGGGCTGTAGTTTCCACTGGCCCTGGGGCCTTGAAGGATTCCACTTCGGTTTTGAGAAGTGAGAAGTTCGCTTTTGAGAAGTTTTTCACTGTGGTTTTCTGGGTTGGGGGTGGGGTCGGGATGTGGACATCCAGTGAAATTAATTTATGGTCTGATCTTACCAATGAGGGATATACTTCTGGTGTGGAGCATAGAGTCCCCATGTTGGTAATGATCGGGTCTAGTATGTTGTCCCCTCTTGTGGGAGTGGTGACTAGTTGTTCCATAGCATTTGAGTTTATAATTTCCAGGAACCTTTGGGCTAAGGTGCTGGGGCTTGAGTAGTGCTCCCAGTCAATGTTTGGGTAGTTGTAGTCGCCCAATATAATGGTGTTCGGAGAGATCTTCATGTTCTCCAATGTTTTCAGGAAAGCCGAGTGGGATTCCTGACTTTGAGAGGGTGGTCTGTAGGATGCTAAAACATGAAAAGCAGTCTTGCCCACTGTTAGTTGCACATGGATGGTCTCCGATACTTTGTGCAATGCCACTAACCTGGAGGTGTGGATATCCTTGATAAATATGGAAACTCCCCCTCCTTTTGTGGTTCGGTCCGGGTTTTGGGGTCGAAAAGCATGATATGAGGTATAGCCTGGTAGTGCTGGGGTGCTCTCTGGAGCCTTGAACCAGGTTTCTGTCACTGCACAGATATCGATGTTCTCCATACTGAGGAGAGCTTCGAGTGCGTGCATCTTGAGGTTAAGACTTCTGGCGTTTAGCAGCATTACCCTTAGTTTCTTGTTCCTTGTGCTGTCTATGGGGTGGGTTTGACTTTTGAGCCTTGCCTAAAAAGGCACTATGGGTGTGGCAAGAGCCTTTGCCAATATCCAAAAGCCCAGTGGTGACAGGTGCAAGCCGTCCCTAGCAACGTGGCTTGTCGAGCATGTCATCCCAGGCTGACAGACACTGGATCCCCTTTGAATGACACCAAAATTTTAGCCAGTTGTTAAAATCGATCATTTTGTCTTTGTACTGTGGCATCATTCTAGGTGAGGGTAAGATGCTGCTCAAGGTCAGGGTCATACCAGCCTGGGCTACATGATCAGAGAGCTCCTCTATGTCTCTTTTCATGTAGTCCAGGGAGATACGTCTCAGGTCATTCACACCAGCATGTACAATGACTGAGTCATATTTGTATTTGCTTTGGAGTGACCTGAGTGCTTGCGTTATGTGGCGGATCCTAGCACCCGACAGGCAGCTCACTGTGACCTTCTCTTTATTCAGCCTGGTGAGCGGGACGTCAGTGTGTCTGACAATAGAGTCACCTATTACAAGAGTATCAGGTGTGTTATTCAGCCTTAAGGGCTGTGGCTGCTTGGCACACTGACTTTGTGGGTTATGTGTTGTGTGTTTTGTTTTGAGGTAGCGTTTGCTTGGATGTCTGCTTTGGAGGTCTCTGTTGCTTAGGTAGATTTTTATTTAGAGCCTCCGAGTATGTTTTTGTGTATTTATGTGTTTGGTTCGCTGATGTGGTGGGACTATGTGATACTGGAACTGTGTTGTGTGAGGTTACCTTCTCCTCCTGACTGGTTACACCAGTTTTGAGATGAGAGAGCTCAGCCTCCAGTTTGGCTAAATAGTTGCATCTCTCACATATATTTGAACCTGTTTGGAGGAGGAGAGGGTTGTCCGTGTACATGAGACAGTTGTAACATTGCCTCAAAATTCCCAGATTCACCAGCTGGACTGGAGAGGAAACCAGTGACTGACCTTTGGACATGCTAGAGTAATATAGGGAAACTGAATTTAAGACGGACCAATAGAGGACAGGGTAATCGTAGAGAGTATAAGAGTAAGTAGTGCTTATGGTTTAATAGTGCTAACTTGTAGGATTACTTAATTGGACCAGTGAAGGGCCTTAGAATGAGAATATGGTGTTTAAATTGAGAGATAGAGCAGTTCTAAGGGAAAAAGTGAAGAGCAGACTTTGTGGAGCCAGGAATAGTTTAAACCCAATTAGGCGGCGCTGCCCGCTGTTGCACTATGCTCAAAAACGCGCAAAACCAGCGCAACAGAGAGGAAGATGAAGGAGTTTTGGAATTGACCCAAAATGGCCAATAAAACTACAGTTTCAAGTCAGTAACCACTCCCACAGGGGCAGGCAGGCTGCTCAATGTTTTTCACTGCCACTGATCAACAGAGAGACTTCACTTTAGCCCAAGCAAACAATGGCCTCACAGAAACTTACAAACAGTTCAAGAACAGCAAGCCTGTAACTGAACTTTTAAATCTCAGAAAAGTGGGAAAAAAGCAAGATTTTTTTTTGTTTTTTTTCAGAGATAGCAGAGGTTCACAAGTATCAACAAGTTATAACAGTGCAGTAAATGACCCCACACAAGAGTGCTAGGCCAAAAACAGCAAGTTTTGAGAAAAAAAACGATTTTAAAAATAAGTGCAAACAGGAAATTCAGTAAACAGCTCTAGGTTGTGCTCTATATACAGTTACTAATGCAGAAATCAAGTTTAACAAGCCAGAAAATGCTCAAAATAGGTGGCTATGCAGAAAAACTTAGCAAATAAACAGAGGAAAAATACTTAAAATCTCAAAAGTGGCTCCTTTCTTCTCTCAGCGTTTTCTCCTCTTGGTGGGTGCTTCACCAACAGCCAACAAGCCTGAAAAGACATTGTATTACATCCATTTGTTTGAAAAGACATTGTATTACATCCATTTGTTTTTCTGCCTATCTTCTACAGTTTTTTTATATACATATGTATGTATGTATGCACACATATGTATGTACATGTATACATTGATATAATTTGCTTGCGTTTAGGGTATTGTGAGCAAACTCATCCTGGGGTGAGATTGGGAATAGGAGGGGATTATAGTTAAGGGGAGGAGCCTGAACCATGGATACTAAGTCTAAGAAAGTGTCCGAAGTCAGATCTGAGGACAGATCTGGGACCCCTCTCTTGGGGTAGGATGCAAACAGACAACACAAATCCATCATTATGGTGAGGAAATAGCTTTCCTTTTTTCCTGTACTGTGGAAAATATTCAGATATATTTTTGTACATATTTGTTTTATACGTTTACTTCTGAGTAACAGTAACATATTACTCCAAGTGGCTCTTTCAGAGACTGAAAATTAACAGGACTTTGACATGTCTGATGAGTTTTGACTTCTTCACATCCAAGAAACTAACCAAGTTTCCAGTGGGAAATATATATACCCCCTTAGAACCATTAACAGCCTTTGTGTTTTATCCATTTTCAAGAACCAGTGTTGTATGTACAGTAGGTGCTAGGGACACCTAGCTCAGTAAAAGATGTGGAGTCCACACACAGTAGGTATTTTGTCTGTTAAATAAAAGAAAATGATGTACAGCTATTATTATGCTGGTAACAAGAGATATGCTAGGAATGAGTCCCACAGAGAGCATAACTGCTGCTGTTATAATTTTTAGTTGTATGTTCCTCTGTGCTAAAATCTAATTTAACACTTTGAGTACAGCAGCTAAAATCGTTCATTTGAGTTACTAGAAGTATGGGATAACGGTTTTGCTGTGGGTTCTCCGATTCTACTTATCTCTGCTGAAGGAATATATTTTTAATCCTACTGGATGCTTTCCTGATTCTCTTAGTTCTATAATGGGCTCCAGACACCCTTTATACCCTTGTAAAAGCCCACTAACTATTTTAATCATCCTGGGGGTCCATGAGCTTCATTCATTTTGCAGGGAACTACTTTTAGTTTGTCAATCTTGTCTGTGTCTCATAAGTTTTATCTTTTTCTACAAGCTGTCTGACTTCACTCATTCTGCTGTAGTCCCCTGACTTTGTCAGTCTTGCTGGGAAACTGACTGCGTTAATGCTTTCAGAGACTTCTGTAAGTTTTCATAATCGAGGCCATCTGGCTTTGTTAAATCTCTTGGGTTCTCCCTGACATTTTTAGTTTGCAAAACTTTTATGGTTCCTTAATTCTTCCATCTTAACGTGCTATGACTGGTCTTTCTCCTCTACTGTTAGGAGTGTAGGTCAGCAGGAGTCAGACAACTTGGCACAAAACTTTCTCAGATCACCACACTCCTTCTTTTTACCCACAAAAGTATTTGGAGAAAAACTCCTCTCCATATCTCTTTTGCATCCAGTCAGAGCAGTAGCAGTATATAACTGACTCTCCAAGGTTGCTGTTTGGTAGTGGGATTAATTTCAGGGTATTTTTATGTCTTCCTTCTCAGATTTGCAAGTTTTTCAGCCTCAGATCTTTTATTGTTACAAATGAAAGGAATAATCCCATCCTTAAACTTTTAGGCCAAGGTCTGCTTTGAAGTGCAGTTTTTATTCCCACCCATTGTGTTATGTCATAACAATTTCTTGCCACTTCCACACCAAGTAGCCTGTCACAGGATTCTTTTAATTTTTCTGTGAAACACAAAGTTTTTCAATTTCGCTCCCAAGTTATATTTTTCATGCTGGAACAGTTCATTGTCTACATTCTCAGCCTTCATCAGTGCACAAAGAAAGGTGCAATCCCTAGCCATTTGACTAGAAACAGACAGAAAAAGGGCACTCTGAACTTTAGGGATAATTTTCAGAGACTTTTTTTTTTAATTACTGGAGGAACACCAGATTTGTCTGCAGACAGTAATGACAGCAGAAACTGCATGCATCAGTGCTCATCAGTGGGCAGCAGTGACTGACTGCACACAGCAATAAGATAATCTTTTTTTTAATTATTTGATCCATTGTTGTCTGATTCAGCATGTGGGGTGTCTGATCCAGTCAGATCCAACCTCGGCACTTTATACCATAGTTTTGGATCTGAGAGCTCTGATTCATCCCCTACACACAATTCCCCTCTCCTGCCTGAATTATCTCAGATCTCATTTGCTGCTTGCCTTACCAGATGTGTGTTGACTGAGAGCTCCATCTTGTTTTCACAATAAGTGAATATTTTGTTCCTGCCTTTGGATTATAGGTAAGGTTTCTTAGAGACAGGTAATAGTTTTAGTGTAACTGTTTACTATTTAGATCAGTTTATAGTTAGTGTAGAATTTTCTAATATCTTTATTGTTTGTAGTGTGTTTGCTTAGTTTTTAGGACTACATATTTAGATATGTAGATATATTTGCAAATATAAAAAACAGATAAACTAGTGGTTTTAAAACTTTGTTGATGAGCTCAGTCACAATAATTTTCAAAAATCATGAAACTCAGGTAGTATTCCAAAGCAACAAGCCTTTATTTGTCACAGACAAGCAATCCTCAGTAACAAAAAATCAGAAATATTTTACCAATGTTAAGCATATCAGTTTTTATATACTTAGAAAAAGGTATGGAAACACTACATATTGTTTAATTTTAAACTAGCCTGTTCATGGCAAATAATATAAACAGGGCCATAAAAGGGCATTTTAGAACAGCAACTACCCACCCCAACACACACTACTACTGATTACATCAAGTTTTACAGCCCTGCTTATAATATTTGCCATGAATAGCTTGGTTTAAAATTAAACAGTACGCGTAGATGTCCTTCTGTTCCTATACTGCTGTATCCAGAACATAAGGGATTCTGCCTCTGGTTGACTTGCGTACGTCTGACCATTTTACAAAAGATTGATGCTGCTGCAAAAGTGTGTGTGACGTCCGGCATCTCTCTCTGTGGGCGTCTGTCATAAACAGACGTTGGGTACAAAACGGATGTGAGTATGCACCTACCTCAGAATTTTTCTGCCACCTGTGTGACTGACAACTCCAGTCATTGCTCCTTTGGAAAAGTGAATTCATCTTATCTGACTTCAGATAAGTACCCCATAGGGGGGTTTGATGAACTTTTTGCCACTGTTTTGGGTTTTCATGTCAGGTAGAAAGGGCAAGTGTAGGTGTGGAAGGTAGGTTCCACATAAAGACTCACATGAGCTGTGCCTGTTTTGTTTAGGCCAAGGACATGACCACACTTCTTGTGATATTTGTCAGGCCTTCATCACCAAAACCCTTAGAAGTCACCTTGCAGTTTTAAATCTTTACTTAGAGAACCAGTGACTCAAACATCTGAATAAAGAAATGTATCCAACGTCAGGTTCCTCGGATGAGCCGCCAGTCAAAAAGACCAAAAAATTACGGCCTGAACCAATAGCTGTGCCCTCTATTCCAGACGTACCTCTCAAGGCCGGTGAAGGCCCAGAGCCTGAGCCGGAAGGGAATCACAGACATCTGAGTCAGTCACCGGGGGAACCTAGGCTCATAATTTCTGAGGGCCCATATGGCGTTTTTCAAATTATAGTTTGCAAGGATGTTTCCTCAGACATTGTGGAATGCTGCCCTGCATCCGGCCCTCCGTCTCTACATCGCATCTCTGATATGTCGGTGTCAGTGTCCCACAAAAAAAAGAAGCAAAAGTCTAAACATATTGCTCCTTCTGTGATGCCAGCACCCTCTGACTAGGCACCTGACTGGCAAGCCTTTACTCAAGGCCTTTTAAATGCACTCCTTGCCTTACGCCAGGCCTCTGCTCCAGCCCAGGCCCCTACTGCATCTACCCCTAAGCCTAAACTTATTACCGACGTCTCCACTGAAGAGGATTCATCAGGGGACAAATCCCTTACTTACACTTCACAAATTGCATCCCGTCTGGGGTACGCTTCCCCAGAGGAGTGTAATGGCACAGATTTCCCAGGGGAAGACGTTACCTTTGGTGAGACTATTGTTCAGATGAAAGACTTTTTCAAGTGGGACAGCAGCCAGGTCATTGAGTCCCAAAAAAGGTATTATGCCCTTTTACAAATGGAGTCTCCTAACCCGTCTGCTGTACCTCCAGTGCATCCTGCTTTCTTGAATGCTTTCGTGGCTGCTTCTAAAACACAGATTCCCAACCCTCCCCACCCAAGTGCCCAGACAGGTTTTACTTAGCCCCTGAGGATGCAAAATCTTTTTACAAGGCTCCTTCTGCAGCCCCTTCCATCATTTCTGTGGCTACAGATAAAACCTCAAAGTCACTCTCCTCCACCTCCCTCCTTCCCTCGGAAAAGGAGACCAGATTAATGGACTGCCTAGGCAAAAAACTCTATACATCTGTTACTTTAGCAGTGAGAGCAATTAACTACCAAATTCACATGGCCAAATACTCACTGGCTCTTCTTTCTGATGTGGCTAAACAATTGGGGACCTCCCTAACTCCCTGGCCAAGGTAAAAATCTCTACTCTCCTGAAATCTTGCACTCAAGTAACTAAGCACTCTATCAAGTGCAGTTAAGATGCAGTAGAGGCCTCATCTAGATCTGCTGCCTCAGGGTCTGTCATCAGAAGATATTCCTGGCTTAGGCTGTAGCCTCTCCCTGATGACATTGTCTAAACTCCTGGATGCTGCCTTAGACAACAAAGCTCTATTTGGGTTAGCAGCTGCTGAACTTTTCAAGGCCCTTCCAAGAGATGCAGGATCTGAGACACATTTTTGTCTCCCCAGTGCCATGTTTTCAAAGGAACTACCCTGCCAGCCTCCTTTGTGAGAAGGCCTGCCAGACAGATGCTATCCAAAGGCAAAAGAGATTCCAGGAAACAGTCTTCCTCTAGGTCTGCTGCCTCTACTCCTGCTCCCAAACAGCCCTTTCAGGCTAAGCCTGGTAGTCTGTGACTACCAGGCATTGGATCCAGACACCCCTCTTTCCATGCATCTCTCTCTTTCCTTTCCTGCTTGGAATCAGGTTTCCCAGAACTCTTGGGTCCTCTCTATAATAAAACAGGGATACTTCATGGTATGGGAATCCAGACCTACTCCTAAAGGCATTCCACAACCCCCTTGAGACCAACTGGCTTCCTTTCTTCCTGTTCTACAGGAACTCCTCATACAAGGAACAATTCATGTGGTACGTCCTCATGTAAGAAGAAAGGGATTTTACTCCAGGATGTTCCTGGTTACCAGAAAAGAAGGTCCCAGGAGACCAATCCTGGATTTGTCCCATCTCAATACCTTCCTCCAGGTACCCTCCTTTCGGATGCTCACTCTTCCTACCTTTCTTCCCCTAATCCTCCCCCAGGCCTTCTTGGTATCCTTGGATATAATGGCCACCTACTTACACATCCCAGTCATCCCCTCTTCAGGAAGTTCCTTTACTTCTCAGTGGGTTCTGTACACTTTCAGTTCTTTGCTTTGCCATTTGGTCTCTCTACGGCCCCATGAGTGTTCACAAAGTGCCTAGCACCAGTCATGGCCTTTGCCAGAACAAGGGGAATCAAACTCTTCCCCTATCTAGACAATATCCTGATACAGGCCCTGTCAGTTCAAATGGTCTTACAACACCTAGACTTCACTGTTTCCCTCTTGGAAATTCTGGGGTTCACAATAAACCTCAAAAAGTCATCCCTGATACCCTCACAAGACCATGTGTTCCTGGGATGCAGGATCTTAACAGGAAAAATGATGGCCTGCCTTCCCACAAAAAAAATGTTGTCTCTCACTTCTTATTTCAAGGGGTTACTCCCTCTCAAAGCCCTGTCGGCCAGGGAGTTTCTCAGGCTCCTGGGATTCATGGCCTCCACCAGTCCCCAGGGTACCTCTTGCAAACTTCATGTGAGGAAATTCCAGTGGTACCTGAGAACGGTCTGGAAACGACATCTGCACCTCCTGAAGTTCATGATTCCCATGCTTCCATGCCTTTCCAGGGAATTGAATTGGTGGATAGCCTAGATAAAGGCCAACCCAGGCCTGCCCCCACAACCCATGCACCCTCAAGCAGGACCTCTTCACAGGTCAGGGTGCAACCTTAGGAGAATGGAGATTGAGAAACTCATGGACCCTCACCCAACACATAGAGGACATCAATATCAAGGAGATGAGAGCCTTGATATTAGCCCTCTAAATTTTCAAGGATCATCTCCTTGCCAGGCACAGTTAGATGGTACACAGACAATACCACTGTGCTGTGGTACATCAACAAATGGGGGACAAGGTCCTACCTCCTGTGCAGGTTGGCTCTGCAGGCGTGGGAATTCACCCTAGAGAGACAAGTCAACATCCTATCCATCTACATACCTTCAGCAGACAATGTGATGGCAGATACTCTAAGCAGGACCATGACTCAGTCACACGAATGGATGCTAAACAGGGATGTGTTCCTGGACCTGTTCCATCGATGGGGTATTCCGGATGTGGGTCTGTTTGCCTCTCCCATGAACAAAACTAGCAAAACCGAAACAAGAAAAGAAAACGAGCTCATTTTCTTTTCTTGTTTCGGTTTTGCCAGTTTGAATTTACGTTTTTTAGTTTGTGGTTATGGCGAGCGGCTTGGATTTTTCGCAACCGTTATTTTACCAGGATGGTTCTACAAACAATGGTTTAAGCAGCACCTCTGAAGTGAATGCTGTGGGTGATTTAAGACTCCTGGTACAAGAGTTGATGAAGAAAGTTGATTCTTTATCTCAAAGAATCAACAATACACAGTCGATCTCGAGAGATGTTGGAGCATCTTGTTCTTCCACTTCTGCACCTTCTGCTGAGTTGCCTATACCGGTTCCTGCTAGTCTACATAGCACCGGGCAGCCTGCACAGGCTGCAATTCCTTCGACTAGCTCGGGTAACCAAGTTTCCACATGTTTAAATCCAGGCAATGCAGTGAGTAACTTGGGCCTGCCTAGACACACGGCAGCGGAAACACGCATTTCATTTAATGTTCCTAGGATGAGTGACATTCCTACTACTGATTCCTTTTTTAACACCAATGTACCTCTTGGTACTGCAGTTACCAATGATGGTGAGGTGATAACAATGAAAATAATTTAATTGTTAATAACTTGAATGAGTACGATCAAAAGTTATTCAAGTGTAGGAAACTGCAGTTGGAAGTTTCCTACCTTGAGGAATGCATCCACAAAAAAGTTATTCCAAAAGGTTTGCACCAGTGGTTCTATCCAGCAGGGCTTATTAATGGTTCTTCTTTCCATCTAGAACTTATAGCCCTTTTTGACAAACAAGGCATAGAGTTTTTGGGGTTGTTAATCAATAATTACAAATCCCAGATTGCTTCACTTAGGAGCGACTTGGATAAGCTGGAAAGTGCTATCACAAATGCAGAAGATTTTGCAAGGTATCGGTTTGATTATGCACGCATTTTTTCCAGCATAGATGCCAGTTTAAGCAAGTTTATTGAGGTCAAAAGGAAAAAACTATCGAGAGACCTCAACGACTACTCCAAAAGATGTGCTTATCCACCACCTCCCCTTGCTGGGAATTCACCTCTGAGTAATAATAGTAATGCTCAGTTGGACCATTTGGGTGACAATGACAACGTCAATGGCAATGCCATGGCAAATAATGACATTGCAGGCATAGTTCAACCTATTCGTCGCAGTGAAAGAATTAAAAATAATCAACAACCTCAGACAGCCCAACATTCAGGACAACAGCATAAAATACCTGTGAATGTTAATTTCCACCAGGATTTTCGGGAACACAATGGGCCATAAACCCTTCATTCGAACAAACCTACCAACAACAGGAGACAGCCCCAGAACAGGAAACGCTACAACGGGAAGAGGAGATGAGTTCAGAATCTCCTAACATCATTTCCAGTTCTGAAGAGGACTTTAAAATCTATAATTTTAGTTCCCTGCATATTGAGAAAGCTATGGTGGACTTTTTTTCAAAGGGCTTAACATTTGTACCTGATAGGAGGGCCAGTATGGTCAAACTTATCATTGAATTAAAACTTTTTGTTCGTAAACTTAATCTACGATTACTCATGGGTGCCAACTCACTTCTCACACAAGGTCTCAGGGTGTCCAGCCTCTTCAATCCTCCTGTGCATGAATCTCTAGCACTTTTTGAGAAAACTTGTAAAATTGATTTTCAGAGAATGTTCACAAGCAATCATATCAGTAACATCCACAAAAATATCACTCTGGATGAATTTGATTTCATCAATTTATTGAATATTTGTCAAGTGCGTGTCATGCAACCTGACAAAGGTGGAGGTTTAGTGTTCATGGATCAACACAACTACAACTGTAGGATGAACTTGGTCCTAGACAGTACAACTACCGAAAAAGTCAGTCGTAACCAGATCAATGGAGCATACAAGTCTATCAATGGGATTCTTTCTGACTTGTTCCTGGAAGGGAGCATAGACATTGATACATACCATTATTTGTCTATGCCTGCTCCAGTTATACCAACCTTTTTCGGAACCCCAAAGATACATAAAAATCTAACTAACCTACCGTTTAGACCTATTGTGGATGGTCGTGGTTCCATATCTTGTTTTCCCATCTTACTGAACTAGAATAGTCCAGTCTTCAGAGTTTGCTGACCTCTGGGATTTGTCTTGGTTCCTGTGCTATTCCATATCCTTATTTGGATAAAAGGAAGCGTCTTTGTTCACCAGTGGGAGTGGGGAGCACTGAGCGGCCTGTTTGTCCCTAGAGGAGTGGTTCCAGCCAGAAACTTATAGTCTATTGGCCATTTTGGGTCAGTTCCTAGCTCTTTTCAGCCCCTTGTAATAAAGCCCGCTTTAGCGGGCTTTTTCGCTTGTATTCAACTCAGCACAGCTCCTCGTGGTGTCCTGCAGAGTTCTACAAGCAGCAGAGAGCAAAAGAGTGACTTTTTCCTGATTTAAGTATTTTTTCTGGCTTTTTGATTATTTACTGCTTAGCGACTGCATTTTCACCTGTTTATACAGCTCTGCATTCTATTTAAACTGTTTCTGTGTTGATTAACTGTTTTGCACTTTTAAAAAAGTTATTTGTTGCTTAATTTTACCTGTAGGCTAACACACTCAAGTGCGCTAGCCGTTTAAAAGCATTTATAGCATTTACTGTCTGTTTTTCCTGTTTTCTGCAAAAAAAAAAAAAAAAAAAAAAAAAAAAAAATCTTGTTTTCCCGCCTTACTGAACTAGTCTTCAGAGTTTGCTGATCTCTGGGCTTTGGCTTGGTTCCTGTGCTATTCCATATCCTTATTTGGATAAAGGGAAGCTTCTTTGTTCACCAGTGGGAGTGGGGAGCACTGAGCAGCCTATTTGTCCCTAGAGCATTGGTTCCAGCCAGAAACTTGTAGTCTATTGGCCGTTTTGGGTCAGTTCCTGGCTCTTTTCAGCCCCCTGCTATAAGGCCCGCTTTAGCGCTTTGTGATTTAGCTGGAGTTGCCCATTGAGCACCATCGGGCAGCGCCGGTTAAACAAGGTTAAACTATTTCTGGCTCCGTAAAGTCTGCTCTTCAATTTTTCCCTTAGAACTTCTCTACTTGCAATCTAAACAGTCTATTCTCTATCTCAAAAGCTCAGCACTTGCTCCTAAAGCATTTTTATATAGGTAAAGTACTTGTATACTAAACAAAGTACTGCATTAGTCTAGAATCCCCTTGAGTACCCATTTCCCTATAGGTCCCTTCTGACTCAGTTACACAGCAAACTTTTTCTAGCATGTCGAAGGGTCAGTTGCTAGCGTCCTCTCCTGTTTAGCTGGTGAATCTGGGCATCTTGAGGAAATGTTACAATTGCCTCATGTACACAGACAACCTACTCCTTCTCCCACAAAACACAAATACATGTGAGAGATGCAACTATATAGCCAAACTGGAGGCTGAGCTCTCTCAACTCAGGACTGGCAAGACCAGACAGGAGGAGAAGGAAACCACGCACACCACAAACCCAGTTTCACATAGAACTATCACAACTGCAAAACAAACACATAAACACACAAAAACATACACGGAGGCACTGATCAAAAATCTACCAAAACTACAGAGGCCTCCAAAGCAGACACCCAAGCAACTGCCACCTCAAGACATAAGACATGCAACACATAGTTCTCAAAGTCAGTGTGCTAAACAGTCACAGCCCTTAAGGCCAAACACAATGCCAGACACACTTGTTATAGGTGACTCCATAGTCAGACACACTGACGTCCCACTCAGTACAAATCTTCAGGCTGCATGCACCACATCCACAGAGTACAAAATCAGATCCAGCTTAATAACTTAAAGGACATTGGTTTTACCGTTTAAGCCACTATTACGTCCCTATTCTGCCTTTATTTTTTGTATTTACCGAAACATAAGGCAGGCTAGATTTATGATTATGTTTTTCTTTTAAAAAAAAAAAAAAAAATCTTTTCCCTTTGAAATCTTAGTTTGTCTGGCTTTCGTTCCGTTCATACCATGATAAAAGCTTCTTGTTACAAGGGGAGCACGACAGCTATGTCTAGCATTTCACGAACTTTAGTCTTGTTTTCAGCTGGTCTTTTTGCTAACCCCTTAGATTATTGCCATAACTTTAGGGCAGCGTAAACAAGGTTTATTGAAAAGCAAAGGACTTCTAAATTTAATACAGGCATGAAAATTGGAGATCCAATCAAAGTTCATTAAATTAACTGACAGAGTAAATCAGAAATAAAGTATATTACATCCATGATAGATACAGCTGTGATTCCCTAGGGTTGTTTATGGAGCTTTCTGCGTTAGAAGCATTTATATCGGGAAAACAGAGGAAATTAAAACAGAGGATTTATGAGCACCGTAAGCATTATGCAAAACTTGTACTAGTGCTTTGTGAACACCCTTATTTTCCCAAGTCACAATTTCTTATTTGTGGTTTTACAACAAGTAGAACATAACAAAATAGGGGGGCCCTGGGAACTCAAATTAGAAGAGGCTGAAGTGGAATGGCAAATTGCAACTGCTGCTTACTCTTTTCCATGGTTAAATGAAGCCTTATCTATCAAGAGCTTGTTGAAGTTTAAAGCCCTGCAGAAGTGGCAGTTTGTTTGTTTCACACAAAAATGTTTAAAACATCTAACTGACTTTTCTTCTTTTTATATTTGTTTATGAGTAAGAATAACGGCTCCAGGATCCACAAATCGCACCAGCTAGTATAAAATGTTCTTAACGCAAAAATAATTTATTTGTCACACAAATACAGCGTTTTCGCCAGTCAGAATAGAATAGCTTCCTCAGAGAAACATAACATAAGATATGATGTTCTTCATCTCACATTGCTGCAGTCCTTACACTTGGGTATAGCGCTGTCCTCGGTCGGCCCGAATACCAAAGTATATGGCTGACGTCGGTCATGGCGCAAAACTGAGCTCAGGGTATAATGCGCATGACCGCGCATATCCCAGTCTTTTGCCGCGTGGTCCGATGCAGAAGCAAATTGCGAGTGCAGGTTGGCCCTGAGATTTTCGAACCGAGTTTCAGACCGAATCCAAGTTGGCTAAGTACCCGTTGGGAATATTTTGGTTTTCTTGCCTCAGTATTTTACGGATGTCAGAAAAAGTAATAACTGTATTTCTTGGGAAACAATACCACATAGGGATTACCATAACTTGTGTATACCTTGTTTAGGGCCTGAGCACGGCGTTGGTGTCCCTCTTGTGCTAGATTTAAGCAACGTACTAAAGAGGAGATTAGACTGTGCCAGGTTAGTCAAAGGGAATTACAAAATGCTCGGATGCTCCGAGCTAACCAAGCAAGGACAAAACACCTAGCCTAGGTTAGAAGAACCGTCGTCCCGGACGCCGGTTCTTTAGAGGCTCGTGAGCCAGAGGCCCAAACAGAAGTTTCCTTAGAGTCCCAGGGAGACTTTATTGTTACGGATGTGTTCAGAGGAGGTAGGCCAGGCTGAAGGGGCTTCTCAGGTAGCTGTCCTTCCTCTTCCTAAGGTGGTTAGGCCTTCCCCTACTGTTACAAAAGGGTTCTTCCAAGGGCAGGCCAGGTTTAGCAGTTACAGGTGTCTCCTAGTACTTCAGGCCCTGTGCCCAAGAGACATATGCTTAAATGGCGAAGATTTAATTACTATGATTAGGGGTTCTATGCCTCCTGAAAAAGGCCTAGGGTGGATCCTGAATTTGGGAATTTTGAACAGGTTTCTGATGCTTTGAGTCTTGGCTGAAGATTTACAGGAGTTTTCATTATTCTGATTCTGATGTGGATGACACCACTTACTGCTTCTCCTCCTGGGAAAAAGGGTTTTTAAATTGGGGGAAGGAAAAGGTTTTCCCCCCTTTTGGGTTTCCCCCCCTGGAAATAAAAACCCCTATAAAAATTTAACTTTGTTTTGGGGTAGGACCCTTCCCCAAAACCACCCCTTTCTTGAAAAAACCCCCCCCCAGAGCAAAAATTAATTTTTTGGGGGGGGTTAAAAAAAAAAAAAAAAAAAAAAAAAAAAAAAAAAAAAAAAAAAAAAAAAAAAAAAAAAAAAAAAAAAAAAAAAAAAAAAAAAAAAAAAAAAATTTTTTTTTTTTTTTTTTTTTCTTTTTTTTTTTTTTCTAAACCAAATTTTTTTGGGGGGTTTTTTTTTTTATTTTTTTTTTGTTTTTTTTTTTTTTTTTTTTAGGTTTTTTTTTTCCAATTTACTAGGCTTTTTTTTCTGGCCCCCCTTGGGGCAATTATAAGCCTAGCCCGATTCTGTATTTCCCCCCTTGATTTGAGTATACTGTGCCCTTTTAAGGTTTAGTTTACTCCTGTCTAATAGTGCGGGGAGTAATCCCGGGGACAAACCTCGATCCCCATCCACCTATCGAGATTCTTCTTGAAGAGATTCAGTGAGGTGCTCTGCCTCACATGAACTGGAATTCTATTCCAAGGAGCCTCTGGGTTATGAACCTGTCCCTCCAAAGTTCTATTTATTTCTGTGCTGAGGTTCAAGTCCCTCAGGGGCTCTAAGGGATTTAGATTTACTGAGGTGGAGCATGTAAATTCTGGATTTGACATAGCTTTGTATTTTGGGCATAGATCCCTCAGTGGGGTATGAACTGAGTAGAGCTGGAGTTTTTTATGGCATCTGTTTGAGCCCCTTGATCCTCTTGGTGAGATACATTTGGGGTCTTTCTAATTGCTGCAGGGTGAAGGGTACATCCCAAAAGGCTTTTTTGATGGGCCTGATGGGGGAAATAAAAAAATTCCTCTTGATCTAGATGTAAAACCCCCTTATGAGGTGGGCTATTTTCTTTCTAACCACTTTGGCAATGTGGTTTCAAAGGAGATTGCTATCAACTTGGGTCCCCAGCCCCTAATAACTTTCTCTGTTAATGGGTTCTATGGGGTTTTGCCTTTTCCCAAAAAGGGTTTTTGGCTTTAAAACCATTGCTGGCACCAGTTATCTGTCTTTGTGAGACCTTTTGAAGGATGTTTGTGTCAGCTGGAGAGTTGATTATCCCCGGTTAATCGTCTGAAACTTGGTGAGCCATAGTCCTCCTTTGCCTGTCCAGTATATACCGAACGGGAGTGGTCCCAGGACAGAACCCTGTGGGATGCCACGGACGGTTTAGTCGGGCCTTGGCCCCCACTCTGTGGGTTCTGTCTTTGACCCAAATTTGCCATCTTGTGACATATTTTTTTAAGCTGGATAGCTTATCTATGATGCCAGTGGGTATTGTGTCAAATGCCTTTGCAAGGTCCAGATAGGTTTTATTTCCCTTCCTATGGCTTTGGGACTGAAAAGGTCAACCAGGTTCAAAAGGCAGGATCTGCCCTTGACAACTGGGTGGATCTAGTGTCTGTGGCCCCCAATGTTTTTTTTTCCCATAATGACCCTCTCCATAGCCTTGCAGACTAAGCTAGTCAGGCTTAGGGGCGATAGTTTCAGGGTCCCCCCCTTTTGTGGAGTGGGACCACTGTTCTATTCTAAATATCCTGTAGTGGGTGAGTTTTATAGCTGTTTTATTTGGGGATTAGTTCCTCTTGGAGTTCATGAAAAGGGCCCGGGGGGTCTGGTCCCATGGAAGCAGTGTTTTGCTGGGGGGCATTCACCTGAGCATCAGAGATTTTTGGGGAGGCAGCCCTCTGCCGATGTTTGCTCTTTGGGGGAGGGGGGTTTGCACTGAACCTGTCTGAGGATATTTGTCTGTGGGTTCAGTGTATTTTTGTCGTTTAGAATCAACTCAGAACAAGTCTGGGAGTTGCATCCCAGGTTTCTAACATAACTGAAAAAGCCTTATGATTGTCTTTGGTGTCCTGTGAAATTTTTCTCACCCCTTTGGAATTTTATGAGGATCGAAATTTTTTTGCTAGTACTGATCAGGATGCCTTCCTTTAGGGATTTTGCTCCTGTGGGCTTCCTCCTTCGGGGTTTTTTTGGGGGGTCCACCAGACGGGCCCCTTTTTGGTTTGGGGTCTTGGTTTTGTTTTAGCATGATCCATGCATTCCTGGAGATGTAGTGAGGGGGTTTTTTTTTGCCATTTATATAGGATTCTGCAGTTTGCTGTAGTTTCCACTGGCCCTGGGGCCTTGAAGGATTCCACGGTTTTTGAGAAGTGAGAAGTTGGAGAAGTTTTCACTGTTTTTCTGGGTTTTAATGTAATCCAGTAAAATTTAAATTTTATGGTCTGATCTTCCCAAAAATAATTCTGGTGTGGGATGGTCCCCATTTTGGGTTTGGGTTCTGTATGTTGTTTTGGGGGAGGGGGACTTTTTCCATAGCATTTGATTTTATTTTCCAGGAACCTTTGGGCTAAGGTGCTGGGGCTTGAGTAGTGCTCCCAGTCAATGTTTGGGTAGTTGAATCCCAAATAATGGTGTTCAAAATCTTCATGTTCTCCAATGTTTTCAGGAAAGCAGTGGGTTTTGAGAAGGGTGGTCTGTAGGATGCTAAAACTGAAAAGCAGTCTTGCCCACTGTTAGTTGCACAGGTTTCTTTGTGCAATGCCACTAACCGGGAGGTGTGGATATCCTTGATAAATATGGAAACTCCTTTTTGTCCGGTTTTCGCATGATATGAAAGCCTGGTAGTGCTGGGGTGCTTTTGGAAACCAGGTTTCTGTCACTGCACAGATATCGATGTTCTAACTGAGGAGGCTTGGGTTTTTGGGTTAAGCCCCTTTTTCCCCTTAGTTTCTTGTTCCTTGTGCTGTCATGGGGTGGGTTTGACTTTTGAGCCTTGCCCACTAGGGGGTGGCAAGAGCCTTTGCCAATACCCAAAAAACCCAGTGGTGACAGGTGCAACCCCCCATTTCCATGCCCCCCTGACAGACACATCCCCTTTGAATGACCCCAAAAATTTTAGCCATTGTTAAAATCGTTTTTTGTCTTTGTACTGTGGCATCATTCTAGGTGAGGGAAATGCTGCTAAAGGTCAGGGTCATAACCTGGGCTACATGATCAGAGAGTTTTATGTCTCTTTTCATGTAGTCAGGAGATGTCTCAGGTCATTCACACCAGCATGTACAATGACTGAGTCATTTTTGGGCTTTGGAGTGACCTGAGTGCTTTATGGGCGGACCCGCCCCCAAGGCAGCCCCTTTTTTATTCAGCCTGGTGAGCGGGCGTCAGTGTGTCTGACAAAAATTAAAACAAGAGTATCAGGTGTGTTATTCAGCCTTAAGGGCTGGGGTTTGGCACACTGACTTTGTGGGTTATGTGTTGTCGTTTTTGTTTTGAGGTGCGTTTGCTTGGATGTCTGCTTTGGAGGTCTCTGTTGCTTAGGTAGATTTTTTTTAGAGCCTCGTATTTTTTTGTGTTTTTTGTGTTTGGTTCTGATGGGGGGGACTATGTGAACGGGTGTTTTGGGGAGGTTACCTTCTCCTCCTGACTGGTTACACCAGTTTTGAGATGAGGGGCTCAGCCTCCAGTTTGGCTAAATAGTTGCATCTCTCATATTTTGAACCTGTTTGGAGGGGGAGGGGTTGTCCGTGTACATGAGACAGTTGTAACATTGCCTCAAAATTCCCAGATTCACCAGCTGGACTGGAGGAAACCATGACTGACCTTTGGACATGCAAATAATATGGGGAAACTGAATTTGGGACCAATAGAGGACAGGGTAATTGAGGTATAAGAGGTAGTGCTTATGGTTTAATAGTGCTAACTTGTAGGATTACTTAATTGGACCAGTGAAGGGCCTTAGAATGAGAATATGGTGTTTAAATTGAGAGATAGAGCAGTTCTAAGGGAAAAGTGAAGAGCAGACTTTGTGGAGCCAGGAATAGTTTAAACCCAATTAGGCGCTGCCGCTGTTGCACTATGCTAAAAAAGCAGAAAAACCCAAAACCAAAGGGAAGATGAAGGAGTTTTGGAATTGACCCAAAATGGCCAATAAAACTACAGTTTCAAGTCAGTAACCACTCCCACAGGGGCAGGCAGGCTGCTCAATGTTTTCACTGCCACTGATCAACAGAAAACTTCACTTTAGCCCAAGCAAACAATGGCCTCACAGAAACTTACAAACAGTTCAAGAACAGCAAGCCTGTAACTGAACTTTTAAATCTCAGAAAAGTGGGAAAAAAAGTTTTTTTTTGTTTTTTTTTTTCAGGGGCAGAGGTTCACAAGTATCAACAAGTTATAACAGTGCAGTAAATGCCCCCAAAAAGAGTGCTGGGCCCAAAAAACAGCAAGTTTTGAGAAAAAACGTTTTTAAAAAATAAGTGCAAACAGGAAATTCAGTAAACAGCTCTAGGTTGTGCTCTATATACAGTTACTAATGCAGAAATCAAGTTTAACAAGCCAGAAAATGCTCAAAATAGGTGGCTATGCAGAAAAACTTAGCAAATAAACAGGGGAAAAAATACTTAAAATCTCAAAAGTGGCCCCTTTTCTTCTCTTTTTTTCTTGGGGGGTGCTTCACCAACAAAAACCTAAAAAGACATTGTATTACATCCATTTGTTTGAAAAGAATTACATCCATTTGTTTTTCCTATCTTCTACAGATATATGTATGTATGTATGTATGAAAATATGTATGTACATGTATACATTGATATAATTTCCCATTTGGGGTTTGTGAGCAAACTCATCCTAGATTGGGAATAGGAGGATTGTAGTTAAGGGGAGCCTGAACCATGGATACTAAGTCTAAGAAAGTGTCAAGTCAGATCTGAGGACAGATCTGGGCCCCTCTTTTGGGGGAGGATGCAAACAGATAACACAAATCCATCATTATGGTGGGGAAAAGCCTTTTTCCTGTACTGTGGAAAATATTCAGATATATTTTGTACATATTTGTTTTATGTTTACTTCTGAGTAACAGAAAATATTACTCCAAGTGGCTCTTTCAGAGACTAAAAATTTAAAAGGACTTTGACATGTCTGATGAGTTTTGACTTCTTCACATCCAAGAAACCCAAGTTTCCAGTGGGAAATATATATCCCCTTAAAAATTAAACACCCTTTTGTGTTTTATCCATTTTCAAGAACCAGTGTTGTATGTACAGTAGGTGCTAGGGACACCTAGCTGAGAAAAAGATGGGAGCCCACACACAGTAGGTATTTTGGCTGTTAAATAAAAAAAATGATGTACAGCTATTTTATTAACAAGAGATATCTGGAATGAGTCCCACAGAGAGCATAACTGCTGCTGTTAAAATTTTTTAGTTGTATGTTCCTCTGTGCTAAAATCTAATTTAACACTTTGAGTACACCCTAAAATCGTTCATTTGAGTTACTAGAAGTATGGGATAACGGTTCTGCTGTGGGTTCTCCGATTCTGTTTTCTCTGCTGAGGGAATATTTTTTTAATCCTACTGGATGCTTTCCTGATTCTCTTAGTTCTATAATGGGCTCAGACACCCTTTATACCCTTGTAAAACCCCACTAACTATTTTAATCATCCGGGGGTCCATGACCCATTCTTTTTGCAGGAAACTTTTAGTTTGTCAATCTTGTCTGTGTCTCATAAGTTTTATCTTTTTACAAGCTGTCTGACTTCACTCATTCTGCTTTTTGACTTTGTCAGTCTTGGGAAACTGACTGCGTTTTTTTCAGAGACTTCTGTAAGTTTTCCTAATCGGGGCCATCTGGCTTTGTTAAATCTCTTGGGTTCTCCTGACATTTTAGTTTGCAAAATTTTTATGGTTCCTTAATTCTTCCATCTTAACGTGCTTGACTGGTCTTTTTCCTCTACTGTTAGATGTAGGCCAGCAGGAGTCAGACAACTTGGCACAAAACTTTCTCAGATCACCACACTCCTTTTTTTTACCCACAAAAGTATTTGGAAAAACTCCTCTCCATATCTCTTTGCATCCAGTCAGAGCAGTAGCAGTATATAACTGACTCCCCAAGGTTGCTGTTTGGTAGGGGATTAATTTCAGGGTATTTTATGTCTTCCTTCTCAGATTTGCAAGTTTTTCAGCCTCAGATCTTTTATTGTTACAGATGAAAGGAATAATCCCATCCTTAAACTTTTAGGCCAAGATCTGCTTTGAAGTGGAGTTTTTATTCCCACCCATTGTGTTATGTCATAACAATTTCTTGCCACTTCCACACCAAGTAGCCTGCCCAGGATTTTTTTAATTTTTTCTGTGAAACACAAAGTTTTCAATTTCTCCCAAGTTATATTTTTCATGCTGGAACAGTTCATTGTCTACATTCTCAGCCTTCATCAGTGCACAAAGAAAGGTGTGATCCCTAGCCATTTGACTAGAAACAGACAGAAAAAGGGCACTCTGAACTTTAGGGATAATTTTCAGCGATTTTTTTTTTTTTTAATTACTGGAGGAATACCAGATTTGTCTGCGGACAGTAATGACAGCAGAAACTGCATGCATCAGTGCTGATCAGTGGGCAGCAGTGACTGACTGCACACAGCAATAAGGTAATCTTTTTTTTAATTATTTGATCCATTGTTTATCTTTGTCTGATTCAGCATGTGGGGTGTCTGATCCAGTCAGATCCAACCTCGGCACTTTATACCATAGTTTTGGATCTGAGAGCTCTGATTCATCCCTACAAAATTTCCCCTCTCCTGCCTGAATTATTTCAGATCTCATTTGCTGTTTGCCTTACCAGACGTGTTGACTGAGAGCTCCATCTTGTTTTCACAATAAGTGAATATTTTGTTCCTGCCTTTGGATTATAGGTAAGGTTTCTTGAGACAGGTAATAGTTTTTTTAACTGCTATTTAGATCAGTTTATAGTTAGTGTAGAATTTTCTAATACCTTTATTGTTTGTAGTGTGTTTGCTTAGTTTTTAGGACTACATATGTAGATATGTAGATATATTTGCAAATATAAAAAACAGATAAACTAGTGGTTTTAAAAAATTTTTTTTGTGCTCAGTCACAATCATTTTCAAAATCATGAAAATAGTATTCCAAAGCAACAAGCCTTTATTTGTCACAGACAAGCAATCCTCAGTAACAAAAAATCAGAAATATTTTACCAATGTTAAGCATATCAGCTTTTATATACTTAGAAAAAGGTATGGAAACACTACATATTGTTTAATTTTAAACTAGCCTGTTCATGGCAAATAATATAAACAGGGCCATAAAGGGCATTTTAGAACAGTAACTACCCACTACCACACACACTAATACGGCTTACATCAAGTTTTCCAGCCATGCTTATAATATTTGCCATGAATAGCTTGGTTTAAAATTAAAAAAATTTTTTTTTTAACTTTTTAAGAAAAATTTGTCCTTCTGTTTTTTTTAAAAATTACTGCGGGTTTTACCCCCAGGGGGAAAACATTTAAAGGTTTTTCCCTTGCCCCCTTTCGGGTTTTGGGGAAAAATTTTTTTTTGTTCGTTTGTTTTTTTAAACCAAAAAAAAAGGGGGGGGGGGGAAAATTTGTTTGGCGGGCCAAAGGGTGTTTTGTTTTTTGGGCCCCCCCCCGGTCCCGGCAAATCTTTTTTCCTGTTTGGTTTCCCTGGCCCCATAAAAAAAAAAAAAAAAAAAAAAAAAAAAAAAAAAGAAAAAAAAAAAAAAAAAAAAAAAAAAAAAAAAAAAAAAAAAAAAAAGAAAAAAAAAAAAAAAAAAAAAAAAGAAAAAAAAAAAAAAAAAAAAAAGGGGGGGGGGGGGGGGGGGGGGGGGGGGGGGGGGGGGGGGGGGTGGGGGGGGGGGGGGGGGGGGGGGGGGGGGGGGGGGGGGGGGGGGGGGGGGGGGGGGGGGGGGGCTTTGGGACAAAACTTTTAAAGGTTTTGCAGCCCCTTCCATCATTCTGTGGCTACAGATAAAACCTCAAAGTCACTCTCCTCCACCTCCCTCCTTCCCTCGGAAAAGGGAGATGAATTAATGGACTGCTAGGCAAAAACTCTATACATCTGTTACTTTAGCAGTGAGCAATTACTTTACCAAATTCACATGGCCAAATACTCACTGGCTCTTCTTTCTGATGTGGCTAAACAATTGGGGACCTCTAACTCCTAGCCAGGTAAAAATCTCTACTCTCCTGATCCTGCACTCAAGTAACTAAAGCACTCTATCAAGTGCGGTTAAAGATGCAATAGAGGCCTCATCTAGAGCTACTGCCTCAGGGTCTGTCCATCAGAAGATATTCCCTGGCTTGGGCTGTAGCCTCTCCCTGACGTGTCTAAACTCCTGGATGCTGCTGCCAGACAACAAAGCTCTATTTGGGTTAGCAGCTGCTGAACTTTTCAAAGGCCCTTCCAGAAGTGCAGGATCTGAGACACATTTGTCTCCCAGTGCCACGTTCAAAGACTGCTACCAACCTCCTTTGTGAGAAAGGCCTGCCAGACAGATGCTGCAAAGGCAAAAAGAGATTCAGGAAACAATCTTCCTCTGGGTCTCTGCTGCCTCTACTCCTGCTCCCAAACAGCCTTTCAGGCTAAGCCCATAGTGATCTAGGCTACAGGCATTACTTGATCGAACACCCCTCTTTCCATGCATCTCTCTTTCCTTTCCTGCTTGGAATCAGGTTTCCCAGAACTCTTGGGTCCTCTCTATAATAAAACAGGGATACTTCCTTGGTGTGGGAATCAGACCTACTCCTAAGGCATTCCACAACCCCTCGGGACCAACCGGCTTCCCTTTCTTCCTGTTCTACAGGAACTCCTCATACAAAGGAACAATTCAAGTGGTATGTCCTCATGTAGAGAAAAGTTTTACTCCAGGATGTTCCTGGTTGCCAGAAAAGAAGGTCCCAGGAGACCAATCCTGGATTTGTCCCATCAATACCTTCCTCCAGGTACCCTCCTTTTCCAGTTCTCCCTCTTCTACCTTTCTTCCCTAACCCTCCCCCAGGCCTTCTTGGTATCCTTGGATATAATGACCTTTTCTTTACATCTGATCATCCCCTCTTAGGAAGTTCCTTTACTTCTCAGTGGGTTCTCTGTACACTTTCAGTTCTTTGCTTTGCCATTTGGTCTCTCGGCCCCATGGTGTTCTGAGTGCCTAGCACCAGTCATGGCCTTTGCCAGAACAAAGAGATCAAACTCTTCCCCTATTTAGACAATATCCTGATACAGGCCCGTCAGTTCAAATGGTCTTACAACACCTATAGACTTCACTGTTTCCCTCTTGGAAATTCTGGGGTTCACAATAAACCTCAAAAAGTCATCCCTGATACCCTCCACAAGACCATGTGTTCCTGGGATGCAGAAGTTCTTAACAGGAAAAATGATGGCCTGCCTTCCCACAAAAAAAATGTTGTCTCTCACTTCTTATTTCAAGGGTTACTCCTCTCAAGCCCTGTCGGCCAGGGTTCTCAGGCTCCTGGGTTCATGGCCTCCACCAGTCCCCAGGGTGCCTCTTGCAAACTTCACGTGAGGAAATTCCAGTGGTACCTGAGAGCGGTCTGGAAGCGACATCTGCACCTCCTGAAGTTCATAGTTCCCATGCTTCCCATGCCTTTCCAGGGAATTAGTTGGTGGATAGCCTAGATAAAGGCCAACCCAGGCCTGCCCCCACAACCCATGCACCCTCAAGCAGGACCTCTTCCCACAGGTCCAGGGTGCAACCTTAGAGGAGGTAATGAGTTGAAACTCATGGGACCCCTCACCCCAACACAGAGGACATCAATATCAAGGAGATGAGAGCCTTCGATATTTAGCCCTCAAATTTTCAAGGATCATCTCCTTGCGCAGGCTTTTAGTTAAGATCGGATACACAGACGGCATACCACTGTGCTGTGGTACATCAACAAATGGGGGACAAGGTCCTACCTCCACCTGTGCAGGTTGGCTCTTCAGGCGTGGGAATTCACCCTAGAGAAACAGTCCAACATCCCTATCCATCCCTACATACCTTCAGCAGACAATGCTACATTTGGCAGATACTCGAAGAAGCAGGACCATAGACTCCAGTCACACGAATGGATGCTAAACAGGGGATGTGTTCCTGGACCCTGTTTCATCGATGGGGTATTCGGATGTGGGTCTGTTTTCCCTCCCCCATAGACAAAACTGGCAAAAGCCGAAAGCAAGAAAAGAAAACAAAGCTCATTTTCTTTTCTTGTTTCGGTTTATGTGAATTAAATTACGTTTTTAGTTTGTGGTTATGGCGGCGGCTTGGATTTTTACGCAACTTGGTTATTTTACCAGGATGGTTCTACCAAACAATGGTTTCAAGCAGCACACTCTGAAGTGAATGCTGTGGGTGATTTAAGACTCTCCTGGTACAAGAGTTGATGAAAGAAAGTTGATTCTTTATCTCCAAAAGAATCAACAATACACAGTCGATCTCGAGAGATGTTGGAGCATCTTGTTCTTCCACTTCTGCACCTTCTGCTGAGTTGCCTATACCGGTTCCTGCTAGTCTACGCAGCACCCGGGCAGCCTGCACAGGCTGCAATTCCTTCAACTCGACTAGCTCGGGTAACCAAGTTTCCACATGTTTAAATTCCAGGCAATACAGAAACGGTGAGTAACTTGGGCCTGCCCTAGACACCACCGCGGCAGCGGAAACCACGCATTTCATTTAATGTTCCCTAGGATGGTGACATTCACTACTGATTCCTTTTTAACACCGATGTACCTCTTGGTACTGCAGTTACACCAATGATGGTGAGGTGATAACAATGAAAATAATTTAATTGTTAACCCAGCGTGAATGGAGAGTACGATCAAAAAGTTATTCAAGTGCAGGAAAACTGCAGTTGGAGTTTCCCTGTGAGGAATGCATCCACAAAAAGTTATTCAAAGGTTTTGCACCAGTGGTTCTATCCAGCAGGGCTTATTAATGGTTCTTCTTTCCATCCTAGAACTTATAGCCCTTTTTGACAAACAAGGCATAGAGTTTTTTAAGGGTTGTTAATCAATAATTACAAATACCAGATTAGCTTCGCTTAGGAGGCGACTTGGATAAGCTGGAAAGTGCTATCTGCAAATGCAGATGATTTTGCAAGGTATCGGTTTTGATTATGCCACGCATTTTTTCCAGCATAGATGCCAGTTTTAAGTATTAAGTTTATTGAGGGTCAAAGGAAAAAACTATCGCCGAGAGACCTCACTTGACCCTACTCCAAAAGATGCTTATCCACCACACTCCCTTGCTGAATTTCACCTCTGAGTAGTAATAGTAATGCTCAGATTGGACCATTTAGTGTGACACACAACAACGCCAATGTGCAATGCCATGGCAAATAATGACATTGCAGGCATAGTTCAACCTATTCGCCGTGCAGTAAGAAGAATTAAAAAGGCAATCAACAACCTCAGACAGCCCAACATTCCAGGACAACAGCATAAAATACCTGTGAATGTTAATTTCCACCAAGGATTTTAGCAGGGGGAACACAATGGGCCATAAACCCTTCATTCGAACAAACCTACCATGACAACAGGAGACAGCCCCAGAACAGGAAAGCTACTGGCGGAAGGAGATGAGTTCAGAATCTCTAACATCATTTCAGTTCTGAAGAGGACTTTAAAATCTATAATTTTAGTTCCTGCATATTGAAAGCTATGGTGGACTTTTTTTCAAAGGGCTTAACATTTGTGCCTGATAGGAGGGCCAGTATGGTCAAACTTATCATTGATTTAAAAACTTTTTGTTCGTTGTATAAACTTAATCCTACGATTACTCATGGGTGCCAACTCACTTCTCACACAAAGGGTCTCAGGGTGTCCAGCCTCTTCAATCCTCCTGTGCATGAATCCTCTGACACTTTTGCAGAAAACTTGTAAAATTGATTTTCAGAGAATGTTCACTGACTTAATCATATCAGTAACATCCACAAAAATATCACTCTGGATGAATTTGATTTCATCAATTTATTGAATATTTGTCAAGTGCGTGTCATGCAACCTGACAAAATTATGGAGGTTTAGTGTTCATGGATCCAACACAACTACAACTGTAGGATGAACTTGGTCCTAGACAGTACAACTACCGAAAAAGTCAGTCGTAACCAGATCAATGGAACATACAAGTCTATCAATGGGATTCTTTCTGACTTGTTCCTGGAAGAACATAGACATTGATACATACCATTATTGTCTATACCTGCTCCAGTTATGCAACCTTTTCGGAACCCCCCGAGATACATAAAAATCTAACTAACCTACCCATTTAGACCTATTGTGGATAATTAGTGGTTCCATATCTTGTTTTCCCATCTTACTGAACTAGAATAGTCCAGTAACCTTCAGAGTTGCTTTGACCTCTGGGTTTTGTCTTGGTTCCTGTGCTATTCCATATCCTTATTTGGATGAAAGGCACGTCTTTGTTCACCAGTGGGGAGTGGGGAGCACTGAAGCGGCCTGTTTTGTCCCTAGAGGAGTGGTTCCAGCCAGAAACTTATAGTCTATTGGCCATTTTTAGGGTCAGTTTCTAGCTCTTTTTCAGCCCTTGTAATATAAGCCACGCTTTTATGGCGGGCTTTTTAACATGTATTCAACTCAGCACAGCTCCTCGCATTAATTGTCCTGCAAGAGTTCTACAAGCAGCAGCAGAGCAAAGAGTGACTTTTTCCACAATTTAAGTATTTTTCTGGCTTTTTCCCGATTATTTTCTTAGCGACTGCATTTTTCACCTGTTTATACAGCTCTGCATTCTATTTAAACTGTTTCTGTGTTGATTAACTGTTTTGCACTTTTTAAAGGAGTTATTTGTTGCTTAATTTTACCTGTAGGCTAACACACTCCAAGTCTTCTGTACGTTTAAAAAGCTATTATATAGCATTTACTGTCTTGTTTTTCCTGTTTTCTACCAAAAAAAAAAAAAAAAAAAAAAAAAAAAAAAAAGAAAAAATCTTGTTTTTCCGCCTTACTGAACTAGTCTTCAGAGTTTGCTGATCTCTGGAGCTTTGGCTTGGTTCCTGTGCTATTCCATACTCCTTATTTGGATAAAGGGAAGCTTCTTTGTTCACCAGTGGGAGTGGGGAGCACTGAGCGACCTATTTGTCCCTAGGCATTGGTTCCAGCCAGAAACTTGCTTAGTCTATTGGCCGTTTGGGTCAGTTCCTGAGCTCTTTTTCAGCCCCCTGCTATAAGGAAGGCCCGCTTTAGCGCGCTTTTGCGTGATTTAAGCAGCGGAGTTGCCCATTGAGCTTTTTCCATCGGGCTGGCGCCCGGTTAAACAAGGTTAAACTATTTCACGGCTCCGTAAAGTCTTGCTTTCTTCCAATTTTTCCCTTAGAACTTCTCTACTTGCAATCTAAACAGTCTATTCTCTATCTCAAAAGCTCCAGCACTTGCTCCTAAAAGCATTTTTATATAGGTAAAAGTACTTGTATACTAAACGAAAAGTACTGCATTAGTCTGAGAATCGCATAATTTTTACCCATTTCCCTATAGGTCCCTTCTGACTCAGTTACAGCAACAGCTTTTCTAGCATGTCGAAGGGTCCCAGTTGCTGGCGTCCTCTCCTGTTTAGCTGGTGAATCTGGGCATCTTGAGGAAATGTTACAATTGCCTCATGTACACAGACAACCTACTCTCTTCTCCCACAAAACACAAATACATGTGAGAGAGGGAGTGCAGCTATATATAGCCAAACTGGAGGCTGAGCTCTCTCAACTCAGGACTGGCAAGACCAGACAGGAGGAGAAAAACCACGCACACCACAAGCCAGTTTCCATAGAACTATCACAACTGCAAAACAAAACGCATAAACACACAAAAACATACTGCGGAGGCACTGATCAAAAAATCTACCAAAACTACAGAGGCCTCAAAAGCAGACACGCAAGCAACTGCACCTCAAGACATAAGACATGCAACACATAGTTCTCAAAGTCCCAGTGTGCTAAACAGTCCCACAGCCCTTAAGGCCAAACACAATGCCAGACACACTTGTTATAGAGTGACTCCATAGTCAGACACACTGGCGTCCCACTCACCAGCAGACTGAACAAGGAAAAAGATCACAGTAAGCTGTCTGTCAGGCGGCGTAGAATCCGCCACATAACACAAGCTTACTCAGGTCACTCCACAGCAAGCTACAAGTATGGCTCAGTCATTGTCCATGCCGGTGTGAGCGACCTGAGATGTACCTCCCTGGACTACATGAAAAGAGACATAGAGGGCTCTCAGATTGTAGCCCAGGCCGAGGCTGACCCTGACCTGAGCAGTATCCTACCCCTCCACCCAAGAATGATGCCCACCAATACAGAGACAAAATGATCCCAGCTTTAATAATTGGCTTAATTACTGAATTGTCATTCTAAAGGGGATTCAATGTCTGTCTGCCTGGGATGACATGTGCTTGACAAGCCACGCTGCTTCCATGAGGACGACTTGACACCTGTCACCCCTGGGCTTCCGGACAATGGCAAAGGCTCTTGCCACCCCCATAGTGCCTTTTTAGGCAAGGCTCAAATGATAAACCTACCGCCCTAGAAAAACAAAATGGAGAAAAACTAAAAGGGTAATACTGCTCAATGCCAGTCTAAACCTCAAGATGCTGCAGCCACGCCCTCGAAGCCCTCCTCAGTATGGAGAACAGCCGATGTGTCTGTGCTGTGACTGGAAACCTGGTTCAAGGCTCCTGAGAGCACCCCAGCACTATCAGGTTATACACTCCATATCATGCGTTCCGGCCCGAAATCGGGACCCGAACCACAAAGGAGGGAGTATCCATATTCATAAAGGATACCACACCTCCAGAGTTAGTGTAACAACATGCAAAGCATCGGAGACCATCCAGGTGCAATTAACCGCCATGATAAAACTGCCCTACAGTTTGTAACATGCTTACAGACCACCTTCTCAAACTCAGGAAAGCCACACAGCCCTTCCTGAAGACACTGGGGAGTATGAATGTCTCTCCAAACACCATCATATTGGGTGGACCCAGCATACCCAAACATAGACTAGGGAACATTACTCAAGCCCAACGCACCCCTAGCCCAAAAGGTTCCTTGAGTTGATAAACTCAAATGCTATGCAACAACTAGTCACCATTCCCACAAGAGGAGAAAATATACTAGACCTGATCATCACAAACATGGGGACAAAATGCTCACACCGGGTATATCCCTCCATTGGTGAGATCAGACCATAAATTAATCTCACTGGAGATCCACATCCATGCGCCCCACCCCTAGCAAAAAGAGCTACAGTGAAGAACTTCTCAAAGCAAACTTCCACACTTCTTAAGACTCGGGTGGTATCAGCTTCAAGCCCCCGAGCCAGTGGAAACCCACAACCCACGCTGCTGAAACCCACTTACAAATGCCTTCTCTGAGCACCTCCAGGAATGTATGGATCAAGCAATCCCTAATAAAATCAAGACCCTTTCCACCAAAGGCAAGGTGCGGTCTGAAGTGGACCCACAGCCATAAACAAACTCTACAATAAGAGGAAAGCTACTACATGACCAGAGCAAAATCCCTAAAAGGGAAGGCATCTCTGATCAATACTAGCTTAAAAAACTATGATCACTCCACATAAAATCATCAAGGCCAACTTTGAGAGAAAAATCGCTAATAACACAAAAGAAAGACAATCATAAAAGCCTTCTTTAGCTATATTTAGAAACCTGGGTGGAAAACTCCCAGATATGCTCGAAATTAGTCCAAAATGATAAAAAAATCACTGAACCCACAGACATTTGCCAACATACTGGCAGACGGGTTTGTGCAATTTCTCCCTCACCTCCCCCAAAAAGAAATATCTATCCTGAAGTCTAGCCTCCAAACATCTCAGATGCCCAGGTGAGAGCTGCTTTCTCTACAAGCAAAAACACAGCATCAACAATGGGACTGGACGGTGTCCCCGGCCTGTGTGCTACCACGAACTCAATGAGAACTAAACCCACACATAAGGCTGCTGTTTAATCTTAGCCTTACTACAGGATACGCATTTCAAAGAATGGCGTCACGGCAGCTGTGGTCCCACTCCACAAAGGCGGTGCTTCTACGGACCCTGGAAATTACCACCTAAGCTTGACGAGCCTTGTCTGCAAAGCCATGGAGGATCATAATGGAACTCATAAATAAAGACATTGGGACCTACAGACACTGGATCCTACCCAATTTGGCTTTGTCAAGGGCAGATCCTGCCTCTTGAACTTGGTCGACTTTTTCAAAACAGTCACTAAGGCCATTGATGAGGGTAAGGCAGTTCACAGCCTACCTTGACCTAGCAAAAGCTGCTCACAATACCCCACTCGGGCATCATAGAAAAGCTCACCAGCTTAGATGTAAACCCATATGTCACAAGATGGGCTGCAAACTGGCTCAAGGACAGAACCCACAGGGTTAGGAGTTGCTGGTGCCATGTCAGACTCTAAGCCGGTCTGAGCAGTGTCCCACAGGGCTCAGTCCTGGGCCCCTCTTGTTCGGCATTTATTTTTCTGAAGTGCAGGCAAACATAGGGATTGTGGCTGACAAAATTTGCAGATGACTGCAAACTGGGCACCATAATTGACACTCCCACCCACCTGCATCAGACACAGACATCCTCCAGAGAGGTCTCATAGAAATGGATAACTGGTGCCAGAGCCATGGCCCCTTAAGCTAAATGCCAAAAATGTATAGTCATGCACCCTTTGGGAAAACACAAGGTAACCCTAATTACCACATGGTGGTAATCCATTAAGCTCACGGAAGAAGTTATCAGGGACCTGGGGACCCAAGTTGACAGTAACCTCTCTTTTGACACTCACATTGCCAAAGTGGTTAGGAAGACTATTCTACATTGCCCACCTGATCATGAAGGATTCACATCCAGATCAGGGAGAGAGGTCATTGTGCCCTGGGTACTCTTCACTCTATCAGACCAATGATGATTGAGTACAACGCCCCATTAAGATGTACCTTACCCGACACCTGCAGCAGTTGGAAGACCCCTGAAGTTCCTCACCAAAAGGATAAAGGGGCTCAAACATAATATGTCATACTTGATGCCGACTGAAGAAACTCCAGCTCTATTCAGTCGCATAGCCTCGTCTGCTCAGAGGTGATCTGTGCCTGACATAGCAGCCAAGGCCATGGGAAACCAACCCGGAATTAATGGACATGCTCCACCTCAAAATCCAAATCCACCAGAGCCACGGTAGAGCAGAGACTTAGAAACCTCAACACGGATATAAATAGAACGTGCTGGAGGACAGATTCATCACCCAGAGACTCCTACACTTATGGAACAGAATCCCAGTCACATGTGAGGCCAGAGCCCCTCACTGACTCTGTTCAAGAAATCTTAATACAGTGGATGGGAGATCGTAGGTTTACCCCGGGAATCATCTCTGTATCACTGCTGGACAGAGGCACAGCAAACTAATGGGTATAGTATTCTCATCCTAAGGGGTGGTGAAAGCCACACACACTCTGGCTAGGCTTATAAATGCCCTAGGGCAGATAGCCTAGTATGAACCTGTGAACCTATGAACCTATATCATATGCTTGTGCTAAATACGTTGACTCTAAGCTTATACCAGTACTCAAGTTGGAACAACAAATTTGTCAGGACTCATGGCACTTTCTTAAGTCCATTAATAACTTGGGCTTTAATGACAGTTTGGTGTTTCTTACAGTGGACATTAAGGATTTGTATACTGTAATCCCTCAACTAGTTGGTATTGAGTGGGTTAGGGATTTTTTTGCACATGAGTGATGACAACAAGAGTGCATGTCATTAAAACTCTCTTGGTGTACTTAACAATTTTATGTTTTCAACAATGAATTTTACCTCAGACAAGTGGCGTTGCTATGGGGCTGCATGTGGCAATGGTTTGCCAACTGTCATGGCTTAGTGGAAGGTCTATTTGTTTGTTCCCTACCTTTAAGAACCTGTGGTCTGGTACACTGGGTACCAGGATGACATGTTCTTTCTTTGGAAGGAGTGAAGTAAACGATAGATGAATTCATCAGTGAGATTAAATTTATACTACCTTTTTGGATTTTACCTTCCAAATAGGCACAGACTACATTGATTTTTGGATATTCATCTAGCAAAGGACCTTGTTAACCACAGATTTAGAGCCACTATAGCCGTAAAGCCAACTTATTCCAATGCCTTTCTGCATTTTCCCATGTCACCCTTCACAGAAAAAAGCAGTGGTGAGGACAAGCAGTAAGGAGCTGCCAGAATGGTTGGTAATGATTTTATTACTGAATGTGACTTAAGATCCATGTTTTAATAGGAGGAGAATTGTCAATGGCCTTTGTAGCCTGTGTTGAAGAAGTCATTATTAAAGGTCATCAGGCCCTTTACCCCTGTTACACAAAGGATTGTAACTGTACCAGAGTCACACACTAACATTTTAGCATCTCCTGCTTTAACAAACATACAGGAGACAAATCAACTAGACTGTTAACAACTTACTCACTTGACTCTATTCATTTACCTTAGGTTTAGAGCTAGGAGACCTAGTACAAGGAAAGTATAACTGGAAGAGATTTTTAGATGATGACTGTGATCCACCTTTATTTCTCCTCAATTATGTGTTTTGTCATGGAATTGATTTTCCATAAGGATAGACGACTAACCCTTCCTTTATGCCTAAAGGTGAAACTATTCATTTACCTACCTTTTATGCAGACCCCAAAACAAGGGAAAAGATTTTGCCTTTTTATGTGCACAGGCAGCTACTTGAACTCACATGCTTTAGTTCTAGCCACGTGTACAAACTTGCATTTTGTTTTATCATGGCAAGAACATAACAAATTAGGCCTCATTCCCTAGGAACTCAAATTAGAAGAGGCTGAAGGAATGGCAATGCCATCCTCCCTTGGGAATCTAAAGTGAAGACTGCAGTTTTGTACCTACCATAAATGTAGATGTTCAAGATCCACATTTAGGTTAGTACTTTATTATATAATTGTTAGAAGTTGTAATTTATGGTAGGTACAAAACTGTACTTTTCTCTGAGGAAGCTATTCTATTCTGACTGGCGAAAACACTGTATTTGTGTGACAAATAAATTATTTTTGCGTTAAGAACATTTTATACTAGCTGGTGCGATTTGTGGATCCTGGAGCCGTTATTCTTGTTTTAGAAGTTTGGACTACTTGTTTGCTTCAGTTTGTTTATGAGTAAGACTTTCTATGGTTTTATATGTTTTTACATGTATAACACCATAAGGCAAGGGCGTACGAGTCTTGTATGATGTATTTACATGTTGGTTTTTTACATTAACATAATGTAACAATTTAATAACATAACATAATATATTTCTATGCTACACATTTACACAGTACACACTTTATTTATTAACATTATTTTTTTATTTTTTATATAACAATGGTCTATTTTTAAGCATCATTTACCATCCCAATTGAATTTTTTATTTATTTTTTGTCTTGGTTTGGAAATGGTAAACTTTTTTATTAACCTTTTTTAGATGCGTAAGACTGTCATTTGGGCAACATGGTTTAATTAGTCAATGTTGCTTTAAATGTTTAATGCTGCATGACATCATGTACTTGGGCTGGCCCAGCCCATTGGCTGAGCAGGTTTGTGTTAGGTTTTTAAACTGGGAAGTGAATAGTTTTTACTTGTATGAAGAAGCTGAAGTATTTTGTTCAGTGAAAGCGCTTACATACAATAAACAGTTAGATATTCCATTACCTGCTCGTTTTCTTTTCTTGTTTCGCTCCCCCATGAACAAACACCTTCCAACCTTCTGCTCCAGGGTACCACATCCCAAAGCATGGAGGGTGGATGCTGTTTCATTTCCTTGGAAGGGGATGTACGCTTATGTATTCCCCCCTTCCCTCTCTTACAAAAAGTTCTGCTGAAAATTCAGAAAGAACAACCACAAATCTTGTTTGTGACCCCCTATTGGCCAAAGCAGCATTGGTTCCCCATATTACACCATCTAGCCAAGGGCAGTCACCACAAGTTACCCCATCAGATGGACCTGCTCACACAGGAAAAGGAAATGCTCTTACACCCCCAACTGTCCACTCTGAGCTTTACATTGTGGGTGATAGGGCATTGATTCCTTTCAGACACCTATATACAGAGAAAGTGCTCCAGGTTCTGCAGTAGGCCAGAAAACCAACTGCCAGAAAATCCTATCTATCCAAGTGGAAGAGATTTTCTGTATGGTGTCAAAAACACAATTTCGACCGCTGGCAGTAGAACCTCCAGTGGTCTTGTCCTACTGTGTGAATTGATGAAGTCTGGACTGTCATGTTCCTCAATTAAGACCCACTTATCTGCCATCTCAGCATCCCTTCCACTCACCCCACCTCTGGCTTCTAGGTTAGAAGTTAAGCTATTTTTGAAAGGGGTTCTACACCTTAGACCTCCAAGGAAACATATCCCCCCTCCTTGGGTTCTAAATTTTGTTCTGGAAAAGTTGACACCCTTTGAGTCAGCCAAAGACTTTTCTCTCCAGTACTGTACATGGAAAACTATACTCTTGGTGGCCATTACTTCAGACAAAAGGGTGTCTGAACTGCAAACCCTCATGGCCTCACATCCTTTTACAATTTTCCATAAGGACAGGGTGTGTTTACGTACTAACCCATCCATCATGCCCAAAGTGGTCAATGAGCTTTCCTTGAATCATGCCATGAACCTCCCTACCTTCTTCCCTTCACCCCAAATTCCTGCTGAAAGGATCCTACATTCTTTGGATGTACATAGACAACTCAGATACTGTTTGGTCAAGACCAAATCCATCCATAAATCGGACAGGCTCTTTGTCTCCTACCAACCAAGAGCCCTGGAGCAACCTGTTTCCAAGCAAACCATATCCTCTTGGATTTCTAAAACCATCTCTTTTTGCTATGCAGCCCATAGCAGAAGGCTTCCCTTCCCATTAAAGGTACACACCACTAGGGCAGTGTCCTCCTGTGGGGCTTTCTTCAAGGGTCTGGATACAGCTGCCATTTTAGAAGCAGCTGTATGGTCCTGTGAACATAGCTTCACCAAACAGTGTAAGTTGGACATAATTTCTAGAGCCAGAGCAGGTTTTGCCAGAGACATCCTTCATGGCTTTGTGGAAAATGCTTCTGTTCCTCCCCCAAATCTTAATAACAGGAGCTTTTACACTCTTCCTTATGTTATGGATACAGCAGTATATGAATTGAAAGTACTGTTGTGCAAAATCTTACCATAACTTTAGATTTCCTTCTCTTCTATATGCTGTTGTATAGTTTCCCACCCTGCCTTCCCCCTGACACTTGCCTGACTCCTGAGTACCTACTCCGTAATCACTGATTCTGGCAGCATACAGTTCTGAGGTAGGTGCATGCTGACATCCGTTTTGTGCCCGACATCTGTTTTATGACCGACGTCCACAGAGAGAGACACCTTTGCAGTAGCATCTGTCTTTTGTAAAATGTCCGGAAATACACTCCCTTATGTTATGTATACCGCAGCATATAGAAGAGAAGGACATCTAAAGTTATGGTAAGACTTTATGCAACAATACTTTTCCACACCTTCGTCTAAGAATATAAAAGCTGATATGTTTAACATTGTTAAAATATTTCAGTTTTTTTGTTACTGAAGATCGCTTGTCTGTAACGAATATAGGATTGTTAGCTCCCAAAGGAAATCCAACAGCAAAATCAGCTGGAGTACACCCAAAGTAAGCAGCTATACAAGCAGATAAATCCAATAAGCGAAAAACTGAAAGCTGAAAACTGGAAAAACTCTGGCAAAACTGCTTTATTTAAGCCTTAAACATATAGCTTTTCGTCAGTCCACAGACTAACTTCTTCAGAAACAATGTATCCAAAAAAAGTTTCAACAGTACTCTTGGCTTTATGAGATCACTTCCTCAAATTGACTTAAAGGGATAGCACACCCTCTTTCCATCACTATGATCATCACACTCAAGTATTCATACAATAATATAATTCCACTTAAAAATTAGATGAATGGAATTAAAAATACAATAATAAAAGAATATATATATAAAAAATAATATTATAAAGAATAATATTATAATGAAGTCAAATATGAACATTATAATTATAAATGTACATATTCTAACTAAAAACCTGATGCAGCAAATACAAATTCCCAAACTGCATAAAATTCACTGCTCCGTTTCTATATGTGACTCTCCTATTTACCAAGTGTGATGGGGTTCAACATCTAAAAAATTTTTATAAAAATTATATAACATTTATGTAAAATTTATATAAAATTTTATTCATGTAAACATGCATAAATATAAACTCATTAAAATACCCCATATAGGATTTAATTACCTCTCCAGGCTCTTTAACTTTAAAATGCATGAAATGGACAACATGCCATTGAGACCTGGAGAAGCAAATGCTCTGAGTCTCAGTTGCCAAAGCAATTCCTTCCTTTCTAATAATAATGAATCCTTCCCTTTTCCATATCTGGTATTTATATGATCAATAGCCATAAAGCCAAATCCATGCTAAGGATGCTCTTGAATGTGTTTAGCTCGGGCATCTTCTTCCTTGTTCTTTTTTATAGCATAATCATGTTCATATATGCGTTGGCACAGTTTCCTGTCCGTTTTCCCCACGTAGAAACACGGACAGGAAAGACATACCGCCACATATACGACATGATCCACCAATGAGACAACTGGTTAGTGCGAAAGGGAGCATAACTTATGCAGCAGCCAAAGTGGTGGATACCATATTGAAAAAATACATTAGGGTTGGGAGGGTGGCCTAATGGTTAAGGTGGTTGCCTTACAAACACAAGGTGCAGGGTTTGAGTCTCACAAGGGATAACTATCTAGGCTTAAAATGGCTCGCAAGGGCAGTTAGCTTAGTACTAATCTATGAATCTATGAGAACTTTTACAGTTATATCTTCCTTTTACTGTATAGATGTTGTTCCGGATAGAAAAATGAATCCCCGTTTTGACAAATCTGCAATATCTACATGAATTGCATGTATATATACCAGCCCTTATATTTGTACCTCCCAACTGGCCTTCCAAAATGTTCTTTAGGCCAGGGCCCTTCCTATATGTAAACTGAACTAGGGGACCCAATTGCTGCAGCCCGTCAAACTCACTGATAGCGACTGCCCAAAATCTTTTTATAATAGAGCTGATTTCTGGGGCATCCAAACTATATGTCATTACCTCATGGACTGATTAACTGACTGAGGATTCCCAACTGTCCCCTTATCTACATTCAGTGACCCCTGATGGAAATTCAATAGCGGTTGGTAAAATCCAACCCTTCTCTTCTGCTGTACCTCCATTATTAGCTCTACCAACATGGGGGTCAGGTAGCCTCTATTAGAAAACAATTCTTTGATGTTTTCCATTTCTACCACAAAATCATCATCTAAGGTCACCATTCTAGCCGCTTGGACTAACTGTCCTTTCACAATGGCACGTTTTTGGTGATATGGATGATTACTATCGAAATGAAGGTAGCTATTGGACCATGTCGGCTTTCGATAAATCTTGGTTACCATGCACCCATTTTCAGGTGATTTTATTAACTCCACATCTAAATAAGACACCCTCATTTCATGATACTCCCAGGTGAATTTCAAAAACTCAGTGGAATTGTTGAACTCCTTCACCAAACTGTCCGCTACCTCCCTATTTCCTTCCATAACAATAAAAATATCGTCCAAAAACCTTGTATACAGATGGACCCTCTCTGCTAAAAATGGATGCATGAACACAAAATTGCTCTCCCACGATGCCAAAACCAAATTGTCAATGCTCCCCCCACATGGTGACCCCATTGGGACCCCTTTTATCTGATGATAATATTTCTGATTGAATGTCACAAAATTGCAAGTGAGAATTATGTCTAAAAGCTCTCTCACCATTAAGATCTCCTCTTTGGGCTTGCCCCCCCTTGCCCATAACCTTTCCTCTACCCATTCTAACGCAATGTCATGGGGTATGGAAGAGTACAAGTCAACCATCTATGGTTAAAAAGACATCACCTGGTTTCAGGGTATAAGAATTCACCCTTGCCAGAAAAGACCATGAATCCTTAGATATCTGCTCTTCAAGTTTGATGTATTTTTTCAATATGGTATCCACCACTTTGGCTGCTGCATAAGTTATGCTCCCTTCCTTCAACCAGTTGTCTCATTGGTGGATCATGGACATCCTTGTGGATTTTAGGATTTCCAAAACCACTGGTATTCTCGGAGATACCATAGTTATATAATTAAAAACACTCTTGTTTATAGACCCATTCATGTACATGTCTTCAAAGTACATCTGGATCCTAGTTAAATGCCCATTCATCTCATTCAAGGAAATAGGCACATAACTCTCCGAAGACAAATTGTCTCAATTCTCTCATTATAATCCAACAATTCCATCAATACTAGCCCACCCCCTTTGTCCGGCTGCATTACCCGAACTGAAGAGTCTTTCAGGAGTTTCAATAACTCCCACTCTTCTTTCGTGATGTTGTACTTAGAAGTGGCCCTCAACTCCATAGAGCGGCAAATTTCCACTTCACACATTCTCTCAAAGAGTGACAGTGATGGATGTATGGGGGTTGAAAGAACTGGGAATGTGAAGGGAGTTAATGGTACCTATGTTCCCCAACATCAAACTCAAATTACATTTCCTAATGAACAACTTCAAATCAATAATGACTCTGCCAAGTCCACCGCTATTTACTAGGCATGAAGGACATGCCTTTAGCTAATAAGTCCACCAACTCCATCAGAGGCTGAAAAGAAGAAAAGTTATATATTTTAAAGTCCTTCTTAGAGTTAAACAGGATTTTAGGCTGATCATAATCAGACCGGGAAATGTCTAGGTCTTCATCGAAGTTTGTTTTTCGATTGTTTCTTCTCCGGTGATGGCTCTTGGGTCGAGGCCACCCCCTGAAAAATTGCCTCATCCTCATCATTATTAAACAAATTGGGCTGATTTTCCATATTCATCTTTTCTGTCCAAGATTCAGTCATCACCGCTTGAGATGTTGTTTTCGGTTTTGTGTTGACATGAGGCCCTCCTTCCCGATCACATGTCCCATGTCGGGTCCCCGGTATATGCATATCTGGCATCAACGAATTGCCCGGAGATTTGGGGGGGTCTGGGGTACGCTACCCCTTCTTTATATGCCTTTATGTCTCTCTGCAATTTTTGTGTTTTCAGCATGTTAATCTTGGTCATATGTCTTTCCTGTCCGTGTTTCTACGTGGGGAAAACGGACAGGAAACTGTGCCAACGCGTATAGGAACATGATTATGCTATAAAAAAGAGCAAGGAAGAAAATGCCCGAGCTAAACACATTCAAGAGCATCCTGAGCATGGATTTGGCTTTATGGCTATTGATCATATAAATACCAGACATGGAAAAGGGAAGGATTCATTATTATTAGAAAGGAAGGAATTGCTTTGGCAATTGAGACTCAGAGCATTTGCTTCTCCAGGTCTCAATGGCATGTTGTCCATTTCATGCATTTTAAAGTTAAAGAGCCTGGAGGGTAATTAAATATATTAATTTTAATGAGTTTATATTTATGCATTTACATAAATAAAATATTATATTTATTTACATATAATTTTTATAAAAATTTTTAGATGTTGAACCCCATCACACTTGGTAAATAGGAGAGTCACATATAGAAACGGGAGTGAATTTTATGCAGTTTGGGAATTTGTATTTGCTGCATCAGGTTTTAGTTAGAATATGTACATTTATAATTATAATGTTCATATTTGACTTCATTATAATATTATTTTTATAATATTTTTATATATATATTCTTTTATTATTGTATTTTAATTCCATTCATCTAATTTTTAAGTGGAATTATATTATTGTATGAATACTTGAGTGTGATGATCATAGTGATGGAAAGAAGGTGTGCTATCCCTTTAAGTCAATTTGAGGAAGTGATGTCATTACTCAGAGTTTTTAAAGCCAAGAGTACTGTTGAAACTTTTTTTGGATACATTGTTTCTGAAGAAGTTAGTCTGTGGACTGACGAAAAGCTATATTTTTAAGGCTTAAATAAAGCAGTTTTGCCAGAGTTTTTCCAGTTTTCCAGTTTTCAGCTTTCAGTTTTTCGCTTATTGGATTTATCTGCTTGTATAGCTGCTTACTTTGGGTGTACTCCAGCTGATTTTGCTGTTGGATTTCCTTTGGGAGTTCACAGGCCGGTGGTTTCCTTTGTGTGGTTCCTGAAGTTTGTTTCGTGTTTTTACTTGAATATAGGATTGTTGCTTTAGAACACTAGCTGGGTTTCATGATTTTTGGAATTTACTGGATTTTGTAAATTATTGTGACTGAGCTCAACACCGAAGTTTTAAAGCCACTAGTTTCTCTGTTTTTTTATTTATTTTTCCTCAACACTCGTGGTGGTGAGGTTGGAACAAAACAGATTCCTGTGCTTGTTCATTTTATTTTATATTTACAAATATAGCACTTTTATCTTAATGTAGATCCCAAATTTTTCTTCTGATTTCGGAAAAGTCTGCGGGTTTGAAAAAACGTTTATCCTGTGGGCATAAAATCCCATCTCAAGACCCAGATTCTCAGACCAGAGCAGACCCTCAGGAATGGAGACTGAATCAAGGGTCTTCCGTAAATTGATCCAGCTGTGGGGAACACCTCAGATAGATCTTTTTACTTCCAGTCGCATCTGAGGTTGACAAATATTCTTCTCCAGGACTACCTGCAAAACTGCCTGGAAAACACATGCGTTCTCTTTTCCTTGGACAGGAATGGTACTACCTGCTTTACCACCCTTTCCACTAATGTCCAGGGTTATTCTGAAAATTCAAAATAACTCTCAAATGATCATTCTGGTGATCCCCTACTATCCCAGACAACAGTGATTCCTACTTCTGGAAATGGCCAAGGGCAGTTACCACAAACTTCTTCACAGACTGGACCTACTGACACAAGATGGGGTATTTGATACATGCCAACTTGAAACAACTGCAGCTGACTACCTGAATGATAGTCTTTAATACTTTTTAGGCACATGTTTCTGAGGATGTCCAGTAGGTATCAAAGGAGGCAAGAAAACTCACTACTAGGAAATCATATATTAGCAAATGGAAAAGATTTTCTAGTTGGTGCTAAGAAAATAACTATGACCCTTTTAAGGCTAGTGCTTCTTTGATTCTTCAATTTTTGTCCAAGTTGTTAACCTATGGCCTTTCTTAGTCCTCTATCATACATTCGTCAGCTATTTCAGCATGAGTCCATGAAGCCTTCTCTTTCAATGAAATTCCTTGTGAAAATATTTTTGAAAGGGGTACTGCATACCAAGCCTTCTACAAAACATTTGTATCCTCGTTGGGATCTGAATTTTGTCTTGGAAAAATTAACTCCTGCTCCATTTGAACCAGCTCATCTTATTGACTTTTGAGGTTTTTAACATGGAATACATTTTTGATGAGTCTCTGATTTCTGCAAGAAGAGTGTCTTGAGTTGCAAGCTCTTATGGTGGGTCAACCTTATCTAACTTTCCACAAAGATAGTATTTCCTTAAGAACCAATGCAGATATCCTTTATACCTAAAGCTGTCTATCTGATGTTCTTTTTTCCAGAACTTAAAAACGAGATAGTTAGGATACTCCGTACTCTGGATGTTGACAGATAACTGATATTATCTTGACAGAACTAAAACCTTCAGCGACTCTGCTCAATTATTCATTTTTTGTGAAGGTAAAAAAAAGGACAACCTGCAGCAAAGCAGACTATATCCAAATGTTTGTCTCATGCCATTAACTTTTACTGTACATACCACAACAATACAATTCCACACAGAATCAAGGCTCACTGTACCAGGGCCTTGGCTTCATCTGTATTTTTTTTTTTGGAAAGGGTTGGATTTTAATAGTGGCAACCTGTTCTTCTCTACATACCTTTACAAGCACTACAAACTAGATTTTTTCTCCAGGTCTAGTATAGGCTTTGTTTTAACCACACTCCTTGGCCTGTTGGGCCCACACCCTTCTTTCTCCCAGCCAGCTTAAGCTATGGTAGTCTACCAGTATAACTAAGGCTACTGCAGCAGTGATCAAATGGTGGCAATAGTACAGCTGTGTAAGTAAACTTATCATAAAAGTAGATATTCAGATGATCACTGCAGCAGCAATTACTTCCTCCCTTCCTCCACTCCCCCTATTTTTCTATGTTTTTGTTGCCACGGTGAGGACCTTTATGTTTATTTATCTAGTATTGAATTGACCTTTTTAGGATTCCAACCTTCATTGCTGTTGACATGAGACCTCTAAAGGATTGCCATGAAAGCTCTGAAGGTGCTCTTAAACATTGGAAGATGGCCAGCTGTTATATATAACCCATGTTGCTAAGGCTTCTGTAGCAGTAGTCATTTAAACATCTGCTGTTATAGCAAGATCTGAAGTAGTTAACTTGATTTTTTCTTCAACCTGTGGGTGTTCGGATCCATATCAGATCCGAGCCAGCAACTTTACAAGCATCTGCTCCGAGCTCCAAGTTCCTCCCCCTTACCTATAACACACCACCATCTACTGCCTTCCCTTAGATCTCGTTTGCCGCTTCATGCACCAACTTCGTGATCTCCGCAGCTCCAAGCTTTCAGTGGTACTGTAAGTGTTTTTTGGGGTTGTTCTAGTGAGTTTTCTCGGTTAGTTTGCCTTTTCCTCCCCCTACACTAGTTCATCTTTTTCTTTTGTCAAAAAAAAAAAAGGATATATTTATCGTAAGGTAGTTTTGTGTAGGCCTTCCCTTTCTTAGTGTGTGCGTGGTCAGGTAGTGTGTTTGGGTAACTGGGTGTGGTTTGTTTGTCGCTTTGTGGGATGTCTGAACAACCTAAACCCACCTTTAAAAATTACACAGAGTGTGGTCATAAGCTTTCACCAGCGGATGGCCACACTCTATGTGTTGTTTGCTTGGGCGTTGTGCATTGGTCGGCCCAATACAGCATTTGTGCAGGGTTCAATCCTAGGGCCTTAGAGACAGAAAGGCTAAACTTGTGGCGAAAGGCCTGCTTCCAGCATCGTCCTTGGACTCGTCAACGGTTTCGGCCTTAGCTTCTTCTACTACAACTCCCGCCCTACACCGCCCTCAGGCTGGGACTCACCCTCCCGCTAGACTTGCTGAAGGGGATGTTGCCAAAGGGAGAGACAACAAAAAGGACAGACACAAGGATGCAGAGAGAGGGAGAGACAAGGAGAAGAAAGGGGATAGGCCCCGTAAGAGGTCTCCAGATCGGGAGTCCTTCCCTAGCCCACCTTCTAAGGTTTTGAGACCTGTTTCTCCTTGGCTCCACTCCCCCAGATTTTGCCCAGAGCCGACGGAGCCAAGGCCTTCTTCTAGATCCTCCCAGCGACCAGCCATATCCGAGTCGGTCGCTTCCTCGTGCTCGACTCAGAATCTTTCTGAAATGGATATGGACAGGATGATGAGGAGATTAATTCGGACCCAAATCCAGATGGGAGTCTTGACAGACCTCTCTCCCTCTGGAGGGGGGACCTCCATGCCGTTCTTCCACCCAATTTCGCCTTCCCTGATCCTGCCTTTGGTTTCGGGGTACATGGATCCGAGGATCTTCGGAGCTGGGGATTCGGCACCAATGGCTCCTCCAACCTCGACTCCGGCGATTACCTTGAGTTCCTCGGATCTGACTAGCTCGGATCTGAGTGGCTCTCGGGGCCGAGGACAGGGAGTCAGACCCGAGGGGATGGATGTGTCTTCGGCTCCGACCTTGTCGGATCCAAGCCGTTCCTTCAGAGCTCTGGCTACCCTAGCCTCGGCTCCGAACCTCACGGCGGACCCGGAGAGAGCTTCCTCCTTGTTGGGCTCTAAAGAGGTGCGCTCTCTTTCAGTGTTCGACGTAGTGGAGAGGGTTCTCTCCCAAGGATCAAGACCCCAGCCTATTCCCTTGGATTCCGCTCAGACTCTCTCGGATTCGGTTGCGACTCCCTTCATCTTGTCTCAGGGACAGCCAGTGCTAGAGGAGCCCCAGGCGGTTCCCCTGGAGGAATCCCCTGCAGCTCACAAGCCCTCTTCAGAGAGTCCCACTGAGGAGGGGCCTCTTAAGCACATGTGCAAAAGGAGGCACTTGGAATCCCCCGAGTCCATTACCGAAGACACTGATTTAGATGAAGGAGAAGGTTCCCCCAGGTCACCTCCCGAGGATGTCTCCTTTGGAGACATCATGGAGATCCTTTGCCATAGGGGAAGTTGGTCAGCCCCAAAGCCTTCTTTCGATGAATCAGTGCTCCAGTAGGCTTTCGCCATGGGCCCATCTACTTCCTGGGTGTCCCCGCCGGTGGATCCTTTAGTGGATCTTGTCACCACGTGGGCATGGAAGGAGCCTGAGACCATAGCACCTATACCTAAGCGCCCAGACAAAATTCTCTCTCCACCCTCTGACAGACAGGCATGGCATAAAGGATCCCCTGTGGACGCTATGGTGGTTGCAGCAGCCACCAAGAGGGAACTGGCTCAAGAGAGTTCCTTGGTCCACCCTCCGGATATGGAATCCAGGACGGTGGATCGATTTGGGAAGTGAGTGTACTTTTCAGCGACTTTTTCCATCCGAACGCTGAACTACTTGGCACACATCATATGACTGCAGTGAGATCTAGTCATGGAGTTAGCTGAGTCGCCCCCAGAGTCTTTGTCGCAGGAGGACAAGCATCTGTTCTCTGGAAAGATGTCTACTCTGAAATCAGTGTCAAACATGTCCATGCTCCTCCTTTCTCATTCTAGTGAAGGAAAAGCTAGGGCGGCTGGGACTGGTGTTGCTATGAGGTGACACACTTGGCTCAGACTGTGTCAGTTTGCAGACTTCTTCAAGGTGTCTTTTACGAATGCTGCCTTCAATGGTTCTTCTCTCTTTGGGAAGACCATCCATGACACCCTTGTCCAGAGTGAGAAAGACGAGAAGACTTTGTCTGCCATTGGAATCCACTTCTCTAACCCTCAAAGATCCTTTTCCCAGAATCAGAGGGCAAACACAGATGTGGTTCCGAAAATCGCAGTTTTCCCGGGACTCTCCGGACAACTTGTCCCCTAGAGGCATAGGGGGACATGACATATGCTGGCCCAGAGGCAGAGGGGGCCCGAGGAACTTTGGTTATAGAGAGCCCTTCTCGGTCAGGCCCACACAGCAGCCCTGAGGGGTTGCCTGACTGTCCTACTCTGGAGGCAGTCGGGGGAAGATTATCATTGCACCCAATGGCATGGGAGTCCATAGCTGCAAATCGTTGGGTGCTTCAAATAATATCCAGAGGTTACACCATCCCATTTGTTGCCCTTGCAGTCCAACCAAAGCACCTCCTGGATGTCCCACCCGCTCAAAGGGAGACGGCAGCGCTAGTGGTTTCTAAGCTGCTTCAAAAATGAGCCATCGAGCCGGACACCTCCCAATCAGTCCAGGTCAGGCGTTTACTCAAGGTTCTTTTTAGTGCCAAAAAAAGAAGGGTACCTCAGATCCATTTTGGACCTGTCAACCTTAAACCTGGCTGTCGCCAAACAGAAATTCCGGATGGTCACCCTGCAGTCCATTCTACCTTATTTTTGAGAATGCGACTTGACGTGCTCGATAGTTCTCCAGGACACTTTCTACCATATCGAGATACACAGAAGCTCCAGGAGAATCCTTCGCTTCCGGCTCAGAGCCAGTCATTTACAGTTCCGAGCCCTACCATTTGGTCTCACCACAGCCCCCAGGGTGTTCACCAAGGTAATGGCAGTCGTAGCGGCTCACCTGAGGCTTCAGGGGATTCAGGTATTCCCTTACCTAGACGAATGGCTCCTCGCTGCTTCCACCAAGCTTCTTCTTTGCCAAGCCAGAGACTTCTTCCTACATTTTGCAACCCTGTTAGGGATTACGGTCAGTGTTCCCAAGTCACTCTTGAATCTGGTACAGATCTTGGACTTTATTGGGGCACAGCTGGGCACCCTTCAATTGAAAGTCTTCCTAACTCCAGACAGGGTCCAGAGTCTAAGGGCTCATGTATCACTGATTTTTGGCCCCAGGTTGCCGAAGGTGGTAGATGTTCTCAGAGCCTTGGCTCTATGGCTACCGCAATTTCTACCTCCCCTGCGTGCATCTTCACATGCGTGTTCTACAATGGACTCTAGCTGTACAGTGGTCTTGGCTGGATCTCCCCATGGAATACCCAATTCACATCAGCAAAGCCTGCAGGGCGTGACTTCTCTGGTGGGTCCAGTCTCCATAGATTGTAGCGGGACACCCCTTTGTTCCATCCACAGCCCAAGCCACAGTGACCACTGACACCTCCCAGCTCAGTTGGGGGGGTATTATCTGGAGAGGACAGTCCAAGGCACGTGGTCCCAGATCGAGACCAGATTGTACATCAGTGTACTGGAGATGAGAGCAGTGCTTTTAGCGTTGCAGGCCTTACATACTGTTCTTCCTCTGGGAACTATTGCAATTCAGTCAGACAACATGTCTGTTGTCTGGTACATCAACAAACAGGGAGGAACCAGATCTTACCCTTTGTGTCGCGAGGCCATGAGAGTTTGGGAGTGGGCGATCTCCACCAGTCGGTTTCTGATTGCAATGCACATCCCGGGATGCTCCAACATTTTAGCGGACAAATTGAGTCAGGCTATTCTGATGCCATATGAGTGGTCTCTGAAGCAGACACTAACGGAGGAGATCTTCCTTGCGTGGAGACAGCCTTGCTGTGATCTCGTCGCATCTCCTTCCAATACAAAGTGCAGTGAGTTCTTCTCTCTGATTCCCCCACCAGGGGCTCCCCCAGAGACGCTTTAGTCCATGCTTGGCCTCCTGAGCTTCTGTATGCTTATCCCCCATTACCACTTATTACGAAGTTTCTTCAGAAGGCTTGCTGTCTGGGGTGCAAGGTGATCCTCATTGCCCCATTCTGGCCTCGTCAGGTTTGGATCCCCTTGCTCTGGTCTCATGTTCTAGCTTCTCCTTGGTTTCTAGATCTATTCCCGGATCTCATTTCTCATCCTTCGGGCACCTGTCTGCCCAACCTGGACAGCCTCAAGCTGACAGCTTGGTTGCTCCAGATCCCTTAATTGCCAGGACTCCCAGTCTTTCGTCTTCAGTGAAAACTATTCTAGTGGTGGCTCATAAGTCTTCCACTAGGAAGATTTACCGCAGTAAATGGGAATGATTTTCTATTTGGGCATCTCAGAGAAAGCCAGATCCTTTTACACCCCCTGTATCCGCGGTACTGGATTTTTTAGCCAGCATTTTTCAACAAGGGGCCAGTTCTTCCACTGTGAAAGTGCAACTGGCAGCTATTTCAAATTTTCATGTCGGTGAGAACATGAATGCCCTGCCCTCTTCTAGATTGTGTAAGGCTTTTCTTAAAGGCACTTTTCTTTTGCGTTCTCCAGTTAAGAACCCTGTCCCTCCTTGGGACCTTACTTTGGTTCTTCAGGGCCTTAGTTGTTCCCCCCTTTGAACCTGCAGCTTCAGCGGAGTTAAAGTTTCTATCCTGGAAAACAGCCTTACTAGTGGCTATTACTTCGGCTAGGAGGGTTTCTGAGCTTCAGGCCTTGTCTGCCGTGTCCCCATACGTGATCTTCCATAAAGAAAGGTTTTCTGTCCACACAAACCCTTCTTTCTTACCAAAAGTGGCTTCTGAATCAAACATCAATCAAACAATTAACCTGCCTGTTTTCTTCCCAAATTTCAGAACAAAGGTAAATATAAGCTGTATTTGCTAGATGTTCATATACAGCTTCATTTATGTTTACACAGAACAAAGCCCTTCCGTAAGTTTGACCAGTTATTTGTGTCCTTTTCTAAGCCCTTTTTGGGTAAGGCCATCTCCAAAGTATCTGTAGCTAGATGGATTACGCTATGCGTTTTGCAAATTTACAAAGACAAAGGATTGTCTCCACCTGGTCTGATTAAAGCTCATTCTACCAGATCTATGGTGACGTCTGCTGCTTTCTGTGCTAGGATGTCATTGGATGACATTTGTGCGGCAGCAACTTGGGCTAAGTCGCATACCTTCATTTTTCATTATAAGTTGGATTTAATCTCCAGAGGGAGAGCATCCTTCGGCTCTGCGATGCTCAGGAATATCCTTCCATGAGGGCTTCCCAGGGGCTTGAGTAGCTGGGGACTCTGTCCCACAGGTTGAAGATAAAATTAAGTTAACTACTTCAGATAAAGAAGTTATGAACTCACTATAATGTTTCATCAGAGTGGTTATACTTAATTTTTCTGCAACTGTCCCACCCTCCTTCCCCCGAACCTTCTCATGTTATGATCATGTATGATTTCTTCTAGTGTGAGTTGCTGATTAGTTTGGTTTGCAGCAAACTTGATCTGAGGGAAGGCAGTAGATGGTGGTGTGTTATGGGTAAGGGGGAGGAGCAGATGTTTGTAAAGTTACTGGCTTGGATCCAATATGGATCCGAATACCCACAGGTTGCAGAAAACTGAAATATAAGTACTCAGATGGAACATTATGGTGAGTACATAACTTCTTTTTTCCTTACACAACTGTATGTACTATTTCATGTTTATGTTACATATGTACTTAATGTAAATACAATTAACAAATAAAACAGTCATTTAAATAGCATCTGCTTTAATCATCTGACATTTTTTGACCTGTTACAGAGTGTTTCAGTTCAACAATGTACAAAAAATATTAATGCTGATTCCTTTTAAATAACGTTGAAAAGATATTTCCTTCAGAATATTCTTATGTAAGGTTAATTATTAAAAATTATCAGGGGAATTCCTAAAAGTTACCGAAGTGACCTTTTTGAATTCATAGACAGCCCCCTCCATGGAGCATTTTCACAAAGATGTGCAGCACCACAGTGGATGTCTGTGTGGCTATGGTGCATGCTAATGAGGCCTTTTGAGGGAGAGGCATATGCTAATTAACTATGTACTGTCTTCCCTAGGTCTGTCTCAGGAATGCATGTACCATGCGATTAGCACAGACACACCTTCCATGTCGCAGTAGCAAACATGGCCTAAAGTCCATGTTCATCCATCATGTTGGAGGTGCATGCTGGGGAGTTAAGTGGTACGGTAGTGAGTGGTGTGTGTGTGTGTGTGTGTGTGTGTGTGTGTGTGTGTGTGTGTGTGTGTGTGTGTGCACGCACGCGCGCACGAGTGTGTGTCTTTGTGTGTGTCTGTGTGTGTGTGTGTGTGTGTGTGTGTGTGTGTGTGTGTGTGTGTATGTGTGTGTGTGTGTGTGTGTGTGTGTGTGTGTGTGTGTGTGTGTGTGTGTGTGTGTGTGTGTGTGTGTGTGTGTGTGTCTATATGTGTTTGTGTGAGGATTATGTTGGTTGTCATACTTCCACATACTTCTTGACTAATGATCAGAGTCTATAACACTGTGTGGGGTGACCACTAGCAAGTAGTCACTCCTTCCACACTACATTGATTTATGAGGAGGTGTGGTGGATCCCAGACACCATGGGAAAACTCTGTACTCCTCCCTGTTTGGGGGGAACTAAACACCAAGGAAAACTCTATAGTGGTGCATGAGCAGCAGTTAAACACTATGAGGATCAGGGGCAGGGGAGACACTAGACACCAGGGAAAACTCTGTACTCATGCCTGAGTGACACATATTACAGGGACTGGAAAGTGGAGGAAACACTAGACACTAGGGATATTAAATATGGCATGCCTTAAAGGCACATATTGAAAAAAGGTGCAGGGAACCACTAGACATCAGGGATAAATCGTGTGTCATTGAAAGGCACTAAATCAGTTTCAAACCCTGTACCCTCCTCCTACAAAGGATATTAGTCCTCTGCACCACCACTAGATGCCCTAGTTTGACAAAAGTGTTTCTTAAACATTCATTCATACAGAAATTCCACACTATTAAAAATATATAACCATCCATAGCATTCAGTTATTTCAAATGGACAGAGTAGCTCTTTTATATTAAAATACAGTACAACACATATAGGTTCATAGGTGTGTACTTGGCTAATGGCCCTGGAGTGTTTACAAGCCTAGCCCATAGGATTACCCTGACATCATGCCACCTGACCTTAGTTCCCAGTGCCTTTATTGAGTAGAGTCACTGGAGTGATCCCCATGGTGAATTTTCTATTTCCCATCCACTCATCAAGTTTTCTCTTGAAGAGGGCCAGTGAGGTGCTCTGCTTGACATGTATGGGAAGACTATTCCATAGCATGGGTAGTCTCTGGGTTATGAACCTGTCCCTCCAGCATGTTCTGTTGATTATGATAATGAGGTTGAGGTCTCTGGAGCGTGTGGTGCGGAGGGATTGGGGTTTCTTTAAATGTAGCATTTCTAACAGAGCTGGGTCAGACATGGCTTTGTAAGTCAAGCAGAGATCTCCTCTAAGTAGGCGATATGAGGCAGAGAATAGTTGGAGTTTTTTGAGTTTGTCCATATAGGACAAGTGTTTAAGGCCTGGGATCCTCTTTGTGAGGTACTTTGCGGCCTCTCCAGTTGTTGCAGGTGTTTAGTGAGGTACATGCCAAATGGGGCATTGTAGTCGATGATTGGCCTAATGAGGGAAGAGTAAAGGGAGACAATGACCTCTTTCTTCCTGGATGCAAAACCCTTGGTAATGAGATGTGCCACATAGAAGGATTTTCTGACCACAGTGGCAATGTGGTGGTCAAAAGAGAGGTTGCTGTCAACCTGTGTTCCCAGATCTCTTGTAACACCTTCTGCGTTCATTGGACTTCCATCAATGTGGTAATTCATGGGAACCAGGTTTTTCCCAAGGGGGATGACAACACATTTTTTGGCATTGAGCTTAAGGCCATGGTTCTGACACCAGTCGTTGGTCTCAGTGAGGACTTTCTGTAGGATTTCAACATCAGTTGGAGAGTTAATAATAGCTCCCAACTTGCAATTGTCTGCGAACTTTGTCAGCCAGAGTCCCTTCCTGGTGGCCTGGACTTCAGAGAAGTAGATACCAAACAGGAGAGGACCCAAGACCAAACCCTGTGGGACTCCACTTGTGAATGGTCGACAGTCTGACTTAGAGTCAGCTACTTTCACACTGTGGGTTCTATCTGTGAGCTAGTTTGCAACCCACCTAGTGATATAGGGGTTGATGCCTAGCTTAGTGAGTTTTTCTGTGATTCCTGAGTGGGGAATGGTATCAAAGGCCTTGGACAGATCAAGGTAGGCTGTATGAACCACCTTGCCTTCATCCACAGCTCTGGCAACTGACTCAAAGAAGTCGACCAAGTTGAGCAGGCATGATCTACCCTTCACAAAACCAAACTATGTGGGATCCAGTGTTTGGAGATTCCCTATATACGTTTTTATTAGGTCCATGGTGATGTGTTCCATAGCTTTGCATATTAGACTCGTCATGCTAATGGGATGATAGTTCCCAGGGTCTGTAGTCGTTCCTCCTTTGTGGACAGGGATGACTGTAGCAGTGCATCATTTGGCAGGGACAAAGCTTGAGGTGAGGCTGTGATTGAACAGGACACACAGGTGAGGTGCCAGTTCACTCTGTAGTTCATGTAGAACATTGCCAGGGTTATTGTCAGGTCCCATAGAAGCTGTATTCTTGGCCTTGGACAGTGCTGTTTTAACCTGTGCAGCAGTAATACTGGGTGCCTGGCAATCTACTGGTATTGTGATTGGTCCTTTTGGGGGGAGGGGTAAAGCTGGCACTGAATCTGTCAGCCAGTATATTGGCAGTATCTGTTGGCTCGGTATAGACAGTTCCAATATAGAGACATTTAGCTTGCCTATCTTTTTGCGAAGGAACAATGCTAGATCCTCGAAGTTCGGAGATATTCTTTCAGTTTCACTTTGTAATTGTATAATTAGCTGATTTGTCTTAGAAGGGGAGGGGTGCTGCCCCAGAGTTTAGATTCTGTATGCGATTAGATGCTTTTACTAAAGGTGTTGCGTGCATTTAGTGTGTTAGTCAGGTATAGGCCTTTGGAACATAAGTCCTTAGTGGGGGGGTATACCACTGTAGGGGGAGTGGTGACAGGCATTTTATTAGTTTGATGCAATATTATTGACCTAGTTTTAGCATACTATATCTTAGGTAGTTTGGGAATTTTAGCCAATTGATTTTGTTAATGACAATAAAATAGTTGGTCCTGTTAGGTTGGTTGGAGGCACATTTTGCTATTCTGTTATAGCATTATTTAAGTTTAGCCTGTTAAGCTGTATTCACGTTACTGAAGATGGAGAAGAAGTAGAAAATGGTAGGTATTAGGAAGGTTCTTGGTTTGGTTTGGCACAATACAGTGTCCCTAGCAGTACATTTTTTTTAATTGACTATTGGGGGCAGAACATTGTTACGATGACACCTGTAAAGTCGGGGGCAGGACAGTAGGCTGATGTTGGCACCACCTCAGATGCTGACACTCATAACATGACAGAGATAAGTGTTTCACAGTTTGGTAACATAGGGGCACTGTCTCATCCCGAGTGGGAATCCACCCACAGTAGGGTGAAGGTGTGACCCCTCATACAGATGAAAATGAGGCTGTACAGTCTGAACAGTCACTCGGTCCAGTGGGGAAGGGGTGCTCCATGGCTTTATGCAAGCAGTAATGCCCAACAGGGTGTATGTTAATGTGAAATAATTCATGCCTAGGGGCAGCAGCAGGCCTCTACACTGCTAGAAGGGTGTTATTTCCACAATAACACACACACTCTGGAGGGTATTATTGTGCTTAGAGACTGTGCTAGCTGGTAAAGTGTTTTGCAGTTTTTTATTATCATTTATATATTTTTATCTATCTATATATATATATATATATATATATATATATATATATATATATATATATATATATATATATATATATATATATATATATGTGTGTGTGTGTGTTTTGTTTACTTAAATTGCTTCCTCTATCTAATGCTTCAAATTTGATGTAGTAAATGTAATTGCTGTTGGAGGGGGCATTTGCACTGGCAGGAGATGAGTGCACTGCCTCTGATGTGGGTATATCCACCATTGTGCTGCCCTGCAGGGGTGCCTAACACCTTCATGTGTCACATTTATCTTCTGACTTGTAAGAGGCACTCAAGATCAATCAGCAGATGTGCTGGAGTATTGTCTGGGCACAATCTGCTGCAACCCAGTCCAGAATGGGGCTGATTGTTGTGTTGCCTGACATCTTAGAGGATATAGAGCCCATGGGCATTAATAATTAAGTCTTATGATGTCTGTGTTGATACACATCAGTTACATCTCCAAATCCATGCAGTGAATTGCCAGTGCCATATTATGATCTATACGGGTGGTGTTGTCCAAGGTTGAGGTAAGGTACGTACCACACGTAGCTGTATCGTGGGGCCATCGCAGGGTGCATACTCCCCAACTGCTTCTGGAAATGCATGTTACCCTGCTGCCCCTTCTTGAGGGCAGCCATGACACATGTCCTCCACTGGAGGAAGAATACTTCCTGAGCAAACTTTCTCCAGGTCACATTTTCACCATTACACACCATCCCTCCAGGGGGAAATCCCAAGTCCTAGTGTATCTTCCCAGTAAAATGACTACAGGTTATGGTCATGTAGTGACACCCCCACTACTTTGCAAGAACAGATTGTCTTTGATACATCGTACCCATCACCTTGAGACTCTCATGTCCTCCTCCTCCTTCTCCTGCTCTGTGACATGACCACCATCCAGCATGTGCATACAAACATATGTCATTGTGTCTCTGGTCAGCTGCATACATAATCATCACTCTAACTCTCTTTACACTCTCTTCTGTAAAGTGTACATGAGAATGTTTGATGTACAGTACATCTGCACTATACACAGCCTGATATCAACACTGAGTGTATTTGTTCTTTGTTACACCACGTCATCACTGTGTGCCCATCATACTCATATGTTTGGACAAGATGTCACTGTTTTGCCTGTACTACCATGAGCTGCATCCATTGCTGTCTGGTGGATGGTTGTGTGGTTGCTTGTAGCTGCTGTTCCACCATAGTCTCATTGGATTAGGGTATCAATGTTGCTTTCCTGATGTCAATGCATGTAATTGATCCAAGTGCTCAACCTGCTTTCTTAACAGCATATTACATCTTGCAGGGTTATACAGGAGTATACCACGAAACATTTCAAGGCAGCAGAAATGGCCTTTGAGCAGGCCGAGCCAACACATTCTAATTTTACAGGTGTGTGTGTGTGTGTGTGTGTGTGTGTGTGTGTGTGTGTGTGTGTGTGTGTGTGTGAGTGTGTGTGTGTGTGAGTGTGTGTGTGTGTGTGTGTGTGTGTGTGTGTGTGTGTGTGTGTGTGTGTGTGTTTTTTATGTGTGTGGGGGGTGTTATACTTGGAGTTCAGCCATACTGTATGGGTTACATACTGAAATCAAAAGCAAGGAATCCACTAATTTTCTAGCATTACCTGGAATACATATCAGAGATGTGTGGGATTAGAACATCTGGTCATGCTATAAGTATAACCACATGTATTAATGTTAACAACAGTGCCTGCACTTACCAACTAGATGACCCTGTGGAATGTCATTATGCAGGAGGTGGTATAGCTGAAAGGCGCTGTGCGGACACATTGCTTATGATCTCACACTAATCAAACACTGCCTTGCAGTTCACAGAACAGGACCATTTCCTCTTTGCATATCTTTGTGGCTGTGGTCCTGATGGAACCTTAGTAGCTACATGTGTGCATTCTTTACAAGCCAGTACTTCGGGGAGGGGGCGGGGTGAAGGCCTGTGAAATACCCGTTATGTCCGTAGTTAGTGTTTGAAAGTTCCTTGCAGCTAAACTAAAAAGAGCTGTGCATATATTGCTCTCCAAAGGTATGGGGAGTCCATGCATTCCTGTAGATTCTTTGTGGAGATGCATGTCAGAAAAAGCCTGCATGATGCCCCAGTCTACTATAAAACAATCAGTTATCTCTTTATTCATGAAATTATCATATGCCAACTGCTGACAGTACTGTTGCATCTGGTGTTGTATGCCACCTTGCAAATGCTAATAATTAAAGAATGTTGCTGCTTGTCTAGTGCTGCTATTTCAAACATTCTTGCTATCTGCAACTTCAACATTTTCAGCATGCTTTACTCTTTTATATTTAAGTGCACACTGATGTAGTTTCCCTAACATGCATCTATGAATTGTGACTGTGTTTACTTGCACACATTCGCATATCAGTATGACCTTTCCCTGCTTGGCTTCATTTGTATCTCATTATGCAGTCATTTGTATCTTCTGTTGCACATTTGTGCTCACTACACTGTACAGCAACATTGGGCTATGAATCACTACTAGCCTGTGTCAGTCTTCAGCTGGGTAGTTTCCACACAAATGAGAGCTGCATACTACACAGCTTAAATATAAATTCCTCCTAGCCCATGTTTCTGTAAGTTTTTTACGTATTATTGTAAACTAATATTAATTAGTTATGTAGCTGAATACAAAAGATTGATTTTAGACATGTATATCTCAGTAACTCAAAGTTAAGCTGTTCAGGTAGTGAGCTTAAAGTACCCTCACTGGAAACACAAATCATTTCCATCATCAGTACCCAGATCTCCTAACCACAGTCTGGAAAGTTTAATTTTGGATCTGATGTTGTCCATTTCATTCTTCCTCACCACTGGGTCCTTGGATCCAGTATCAGGTCTGAAGCAGCCGTTCCAAAAGACTGATGCTACAAGTCTCGAGCTCCTCCCACTCCCATAATGCCCTGCATCTCCTCTAACTCCTCAGATCTTGTTTACTGCCTTCCTGACTAGACGAGATTGTGCTGGTCTCATGCTACTTCTCAGATAAGTGTTGAAATTTTCAGTGAGTCTTTGCTATCCTTTTTTCTTCTAGTTCATCTTAGAGTTCCTGAAAATTTTCCTTCACCTCCCCTCCAATTCTAAATTTATCAATGGTGTTAGGGTTGTGTCTTTTGCCTCTCCTTGCTCTTTCCCTCCTGTACAACTATTGGCCTATGTTTCCTCTTTTTTCTCTGTAAGAAAAAAAAAACTTTCCCCTGTATCCTTAATTTGTTAAATCCTGTTGTGTTTGTGATTAGAGTGGTATGCTTTGTGTTTTTTTGCTATCTCTCTATCTCTCTCTGTTTGTGTGTATGTGTGTGTGTGTGTGTGTGTGTGTGTGTGTGTGTGTGTGTGTGTGTGTGTGTGTGTGTGGTGTGTTTGTACAACAGCAGACAACCCCACCAAATTCAAACACTGTGTTTCTTGCAAGCACAAAATACGGCATTTAGACTCCTGTGAAAAATCCATGTATTGCAAGGGTGCTTCTCATTTTGAACAAGATTGTGAAGTTTGTGCAACTTTCAATCTCTGCTTTAACGGATCACTGCAATAATCTAATTATGAAGAGGCCTTAGCCCTCATCTGGTCAAGGATGTGCCAAGCCTGGAGTCTGAAAAGAACTGAAGAAGTGGGCCCCTCCAGCCTCCTCTGGGTATTCTACTCCAGTTTCTGAAAAAAGGCAAAAATTGTCAGATCTGCCACTGTTGGATCCAAGGAAGAGCAAATCTCCTTTGGCTCAGAGGAGTTCCTCAGAACCGGCATTATTTTCATCAGATGTAATGCCTCACGAATCTTAACTACTTTGGCTCCAATAACTACGGTTCCTAGGGTGCCCTTAGATCCATCAGAGGTGGTTTTGATTCAGAGTTCACCTTCTCCGAACAAGTCTTCTTTGGGTCTGAAGGCTTCAGATCTGAGATCTCTGAGCCATATGCTGAGACAAAAATCACCATATCCAGTGAGGTCTACCCATTCTTTGGTCTCCTATAGGTCATCTAGACTATTCTGTTCTGACTTGAATAGGATAATGCAGTGTTTGCTCAAGGCTCAGATTAAGATGGGTCTTTAAATGTCTCTATCCCATCTTGGATCCATGAGAGCCCAGTCACCACTTATTGCAGCTCCTCTTCTGATCCCACATTCTGCTTCGGAACCCCAGGGTTCAAATACCTTGAGATAGACGTCATAGGAGCCAAGGATGGTGCTTTCCTTTTGGCAGTGTCCCAGACTAGCTTGGCTCAGATGCTCTCAGAGCAGAGTGGGTCCTGGACCCAAGACATCAGTATCGGCTCTGTGGGGGTGGTCTCAGCTCCGACCTAGTTGAATCCGTCTCTCCCCCTCGAGGCTTTGGCTCTCGACATTTCAGGCCATTGTTGTCTGGGGGGAAAGAATCTGGGCTGGTGTCTTCCTTTTCTCCTCCTGCTTTGGCTTTGAGGAGAAAGGAAAAATTATCACCAGTCTTGTCAGCCTTTCAGTTGGCAGAGAGGGCATTTTCTAGGCCTAGAAATGCATCTGCCTTTCACCCGGAACCTATGCAGTCCTCATCTGGTCTGTGCCTTGGTCCCAGTCATCCTGTCCACTGTCAGCCCATCTAGGAATTCGCCAGCCCCCCTCTATGTTTGGGGCCCCCTCCTCTTCCAAGTCCTCCCCTGACTTCCTTGCAGAGATGGTGTATCAAAAGAGGATGTGCAAGAAGAAGCACATAAACTCCTCTTTGGAGTCTTTAACTGAGGACACTGACTTCAATGAGGGAGAAGGGTCCCCCCGATCTCCACCCAATGATATCTCCTTCAGAGACATTCTAGAGATCCTGAAGCACAAGGGTGGATTGTCTGCCCAACCCCCTTCTTCTGAGGAATTGGTGTTTCTGGAGGATTTTGGGATGGGCCCATCTACATCCTTGGTGTCCCTGCTGGTGGATGAGCTTATTGATTTGGTCTCCTACCTCGCTTGGAAGGAACCTGACACTGTGGAGCCCATCTCCAAGCATGCCAACAAGTTCCTGAGCCCCTTGTCAGATCATCCTCATTAGAGTAAGGTTTTCCAGTTGATGCCATCATAGTGTCAGTAGCCACAAAGGAGGAGCTAGTGGAGCAGAGCTCCTCTGCCCAACTCCCCAAGAAACAAGGAAGTCTCGAGCCTTGGACAGACATGGGAAGCACATATACGCCTCAGCAATCTTTACACTGAGAGCACTAAAGTATTTTGAACACTTTACGCATCTTCAATGAGATTTGGTCAAGGAACTCACAAATTCTCAGTCTGAGTGCATGTCAGTGGTGGGCTTCAACAAGGTCTCTCCCCAGCTGTCGACTCTTATGTCTTTGTCTGTCTCATCGATGAGGTTGATTTCCAATGCAGCTGAAGGTACTTCTTGAACAGCCAGATTGGGCATAGCCCTCAGGAGACATGCCTTGTTTAACAAACACTTTAAGGTGTCTTTTACTAATGCCCCCTTCGATGATTCTTCTTTGTTCGAGCCATCTGTCAAAGACACACTTACTCTCAGTGGGCAAGAGGGAAAGACCCTGTCTGCTGTAGGGATCTTGTTTTCTTCCCCTCAGAGGCACTTTTTGAGGAACCAGCTTAGTGGGAAGAAAATGTGGTTCAGGAAAGCTTAGAGTTCTTTCCCGGATTCTCACGAAGAATCCTCATCCAGAAGCAGAGGACAAGGACTTAATGGAAGATGCCGCCGAGGGGCAGAGGGGAATCCACTGAATCAGGTCTTCAGAGAACCTTTCTCTAACAAGCTCTATCAGCAGTCCTGAAGCACTGCCTGACTGTTCTACTGTGGAGCCAGTCAGGGGCAGATTGTCACTGCACCTAGATTCCTGGACAAAACTAACAAATGACATCTGGGTGCTAAACATTATTTCCAAAGGGTGGAATGTCAGGGAGCTTCCTTCCCCACCCCCCAGAAGGAAGCTCCCTGGCTTTCCACCCGGTCAGAGAGAGTATGCCAAAGAGAAGTTCAAACTTTTCTAGAGAAAAGAGTCATCCAACAAGTCCCAACCAAGCAACAAAGATGTGGAACTTATTCATGCTTTTTTTTTTGGTGCCAAAAAAGACAGGGGACCTGCAGCCTATATTGGACCTGAGCAAACTGAATCTGTTTGTCAAGAAGTCAGATTTTCCCATGGTGACGGTTCAGTCCATTCTGCCATTATTATGCAAGGACAATTGGATTTACTGACTAGACCTCCAGGATGTGTATTGTCACATAAAGATTGACAGATGCTCCAGGAGACATTTGCACTTCCAGCTGGGAGCCAGTCATTACCAATACAGAGCACTGCCCTTTGGACTCACCACAGCCCCCAGTGTGTTTACCAAATGCATGTCGGTAGTGGTAGCTCACCTGAGACTGCAGGGATTCCAGGTGTTTCCGTACTTAGAAAATTGGCTCCTAACAGCACTATCAAGGCATCAACTGGAGTTGGTGACACGGTACATGTTGTACACCTTCAATCAGCTGGGGATCACAATATATTTGGCAAAGTCGAATCTGATGCCTGTGCAGATGATAGATTTCATAGGAACGCAGCTGAACACAGTTACGTCGGTAGCAAACTTAACCATTGCAATGTGTGTCATCCTTGATTCAACAAGTTCACATTCTACTGGATACACCCACACCCCAGCAAGACCTATCCTAAGAGCTTTAGGCTCCATGTCAGCTGCCATACTTCTAGTACCATTGGCAAGGTTTTTTATGCAAGTGCTTCACTGGACAATACCGATCCAGTGGTCCATTGTGTATCATCCTCTAACTGTTCCATCCTGTATTATCCTCTGACTGTTCCAATCAAACTGACTTCAATCTGCAGGCATCATCTCCAGTGTTGGATGCTATTGGGCAGTCTTCATCTAGGCAGGCCCCCCCCACCAGCCAGAGTGATCACGGACGCTTCCTTATTGGGGTGGGGTGGAGTATTTCAAAGGAAGATTGGTACAAGGCACATGGTCCACGTCGGACAGCAAATTGCACATCAGTGTTCTGGAGATGAGAGTAGTTCTTCTGACATTGCAAACCTTTCAAGACTGCCTACCTCTGGGAACGATAGAAATTCACACAGACAACATGTTAGTAGTCTGGTATATCAATAAACAGGGGGACACCCACTCATACCCATTGTGCAGAGACGCCACGAGAGTGTGGTAATGGAAGATCTCTTCAAACTGCTTTCTGTTTGCAATGCACATTCCTGGGGAGACTAGCATTCTAGCAGACAGGCTCAGCAGATCCATCCTGAGTCCACATGAGTAGTCTCTGAATCAGTCAGTAGCGAACCAAATATATTTTGCCAATGGGGCCAACCTTGCTGAGACCTTTTTGCATCTCCCTTGAACACCAAATACACCAAGTACTTCGCTGTGATCCCTCCAAACGGGGAGCCACTCAGGGATGCTATAATTCACGATTGGCCTCCGGGTCCCATGTACGCCTTTCCTTCAATTCTGTTGATACCAAAAGTAAAAACAGAAAGCCAGCAAGTTAAAGAGAACTCTAATCCTTATAGCCCCTTTCTGGCCTCATCAGGTATGGTTCCCCTTCCTGTGGTCTCATGCCAAATATCCACCATTTATACTGGATCCCAGATAAGATCTGATTTCTCACCCTTCTGAACAGCAATACCCCAGTCTAAGATCCCTAAGACTAACAATTTGGTTTTTCCACTTTCAGTGATTTTAAGAAATTCCAGGCTGGCCTCCCCAATCCATGAAATCATTCCTGCTTCTCAAAAACTTTCTACTAAAAAGGTTTACAATTTCAAATGAAAAAGATTTTCAATGTGGGCACAAAATCAGAACATTGACCATGTTTTATCTCCCATTTCAACTATTCTGCTTTTTCTAGGTTCTCTTTTTCAAGATGGAGCCAGTTTTTCTATGATGAAATTGCAATTGGCAGTGATCATTAATTTCCATGTCACAGATAATTCACATTGCCGAAGGAGGAGAAGGAGAAAAAGAGGGGGAAGGCATGCCCAAAAGCAGGAAGAGAGGAAAAAGGTTAATAGTGTGGTAGTGAGGGTAGGAACTTTGAATGTTGGCAGCATGACTGGTATAGGGAGAGAGCTAGCTGATATGATGGACAGAAGGAAGGTTGATATATTGTGTGTACAAGAGACCAAGTGGAAGGGAAGTAAGGCCAGATGTATTGGAGGTGGGTTCAGATTATTCTATCATGGTGTGGATGGGAGGAGAAATGGGATAGGGGTTATCATGAAGGAACGGTATACCAAGAGTGTTTTGGAGGTGAAAAGAGTGTCAGAGTGATGTTTATGAAGCTGGAAATTGATGGTATAATGATGAATGTTGTTAGTGCATATGCTCTACAAGTTGGGTGTGCGATGGATGAGAAAGAAAAATTTTGGAGTGAGTTGGATGAAGTGGTGTTGACTGTACACAAGGGTGAGAGAGTGGAGATCGGACCTGATTCCAATGGGCATGTTGGTGAAGGGAACAGAGGGGATGAGGAAGTGATGGGTAGGTATGGTGTTAAGGAAAGGAATGCAGAAGGTCAGATGGTAGTGAATTTTGCAAAAAGGGTGGACATGACTGTGGTGAACACATATTCTAACAAGAGGGAGGAGCATAGGGTGACATACAAGAGTGGAGGGAGATGTACACAGGTGGATTATATCCTATGCAGGAGGGTTAGTTTGAAGGAGATTGGAGACTGTAAAGTGGTGACGGGGGGAAGTGTAGTTAGGCAACATAGGATGGTGGTTTGTAGGATGACATTGAGGATCAAGAAGAGGAGGAGGGGGAGTGTGAGGGCAGCACCAAGGATCAAATGGTGGAAATTGAAAAAGGGTGATTGTGAGGTAGAGTTCAAGGTAGAGTTAAGACTGGCACTGAGTGGCAGTAAAGTGTTACCGAATAGCTGGGTAACTACAGCACAGTTAGTAAGGGAGACTGCTAGAAAGGTGCTTGGTGTGACATGTGGACAGAGGATGGAGGACAAGGAGACCTGGTGGTGGAATGAGGAAGTGCAGGAGAGTATATGGAGAAAGAGGTTGGCAAAGAAGAAGTGGGATTGTCAGATAGATGAAGAAAGTAGACAGGAGTATAAGGAGATGAGGTGCATGGTAAAGAGAGAGGTGGCAAAGGCTAAGGATAAGGCATATATAGAGTTGTATGAAAGGTTGGACACTAGGGAGAGAGAAAAGGACATGTACCAATTGGCTAGACAGAGGGACCGAGCTAGGAAAGATGTGCAGCAGGTAAGGGTGATAAAGGATAATGAAGGAAATGTACTCACTAGCAAGGAGAATGTGTTGAACAGATGGAAGGAGTACTTTTAGGGGCTGATGAATGAAGAGAATGAGAGAGAGAGAAGGCTGGATGATGTGGGGATAGTGAATCATGAAGTGCAATGGATTAGCAAGGTGGAAGTAAGGATAGCTATGAAGAGGATGAAGAATGGAAAGGCTGTTGGTCCAAATGACATACCTGTGGAAGCTTGGAGGTGTTTAGGAGAAATGGCAGTGGAATTTTTAACCAGTTTGTTTAATGAAAGCTTGGAAACTGAGAGGATGCCTGAGGAGTGGAGAAAAAGTGTTTTGGTACAGATTTTTAAGAATAAGGGTGATGTGCAGAGCTGTAGTAACTACAGAGGGATAAAACTGATCAGTCACAGCATGAAATTATGGGAAGGGGTAGTGGAAGCTAGGTTAAGAAGGGAGGTGATAATTAGTGATCAGCAGTATGGTTTCTTGCCAGGAAAGAGCACTACAGATGCGATGTTTGCTCTGAGAGTGTTGATGGAGAAGCACAGAGAAGGTCAGAAGGAGTTGCATTGTGTCTTTGTGGACTTAGAGTAAGCATATGACATGGTGCCTAGATAGGAGTTGTGGTATTGTATGAGGAAGTCAGGAGTGGCAGAGAAGTATGAAAGAGTGGTACAGGATATGTACAAGGTTAGTGTGACAGCAGTGAGACCTGCAGTGGGAGTGACAGATGCGTTTAAGGTGGAGGTGGGATTACATCAAGGATCAGCTCTGAGCCCTTTCTTATTTGCACTGGTGATGGACAGGTTGACAGACGAGATCAGACAGGAGTCCCTGTGGACTATGATGTTTGCAGATGACATTGTGATATGTAGTGAGAGTAGGGAACAAGTTGAGGAGACCCTGGAGAGGTGGAGATATGCTCTAGAGAGGAGAGGAGAGGAATGAAGGTCAGCTGGAATAAAATGGAATATATGTGTGTGAATGAAAGGGAGGATAGAGGAATGGTGAGGATGCAGGGAGTAGAGTTGGCAAAGGTGGATGAGTTTAAATACTTGGGATCAGCAGTTCAGAGTAATGACGAGTGTGGAGGAGAGGTGAAGAAGAGAGTACAGGCAGGGTGGAGTGGGTGGAAAAGAGTGTCAGGAGTGATTTGTGACAGACGAGTACCAGTAAGAGTGAAAGGGAAGGTCTACAAAAGGGTAGTGAGACCAACTATGTTATATGGGTTGGAGACAAGTGGCATTGACAAAAAGGCAGGAGTCAGAGCTGATGTGGCAGAGTCAAAGATGTTAAGATTTGCACTGGGTGTGATGAGGATAAACAGGATTAGGATTAAGTATATTAGAGGGTCAGCCCAGGTTGGACAGTTTGGAGACAAAGCCAGAGAGGCGAGATTGCGTTGGTTTGGACATGTGCTGAGGAGGGATGCTGGTTATATTGGGAAAAGGATGCTAAGGATGAAGCTGCCAGGTAACAGGAAAAGAGGAAGGCCTAAGATAAGGCTTATGGATGTGGTTAGAGAGGACATGCAGGTGGTTGGTGTGAGAGAGCAAGATACAGGGGACAGGAAGAAATGGAAACAAGTGATCTGCTGTGGTGACCCCTAATTGGGAAAAGCTGAAAGAAGAAGAAGAAGAAGAAGAAGATAATTCACATTCACTAACTTCCATCTCAACATTCAGGTTATGCAAGGCCTTCATGAAAGGAATATTTCTACTTAGGCAACCTAATCCTTCCCCTCCTTGGGATCTGAATCTGATCCTACAAGGCCTCACTCAGAGAACCTTTGAACCAGCTGATTCCTGTGACGTAAAACTTTTAGCCTGGAAAACCATTTTTCTTGTGGCCATTACTTCAGCCAAGAGGGTGTCAGAACTGCAGGCCTTATCATCTTAACCTCCATATATTTCCTTTTTCAAGGACAGAGTAACTCTGAGGACAAATTCTTCTTTTATGCCTAAAGTGGCCAAGGAGACAAATATAAACCAGTCCATTCACCTTCCAGTTTTCTTCTCTAACTATTCCAATAAAGGTGAATATATCCAAAATCCAAGATACAAAAAAACTAAGAAATTAAAACAAAAACAACTGGCAACTTCACTGAAGACTGAATCTACAAAGTTTTATGAAGCGCTTTTCGTCCAAATACTTCTTTGAACTTCATCAGATACTGACATTTACAAAAAATCAAGTTTAAATAGTCATGTTTAACCATGATTAAAATCAGCTGGTCTCTCCATCTTAAAACTTAAAGGAACAGTAGTTAAAATAGCATTGTGAACATAATATGCATTTTCCTGTTCTTTAAAACTGCCTTATTTAACATGCAAGCGAATACATTTGTCGCAGCAGCAATACGGTGAAAATCATATACGAAAATTGTGTAAAAATGTAAAGAGTCTCCTCATTTATCTAACCTTACATTATAAACATTTTCAAGTGAAAATTTAATAGGTAAAGCATAATTTCTATAATGTTGTTACCACAATATTTCATCTTATTAAACTTTTCAGTTTTAAGCAACATGTGATAGAATACATGTCGTTCAATCCTGAAAAGTTATAAGCATTGAGACGAATTTGCCAGAGCAATTCCAACTTTTCTAATAATAAGGTGAATGGACCCCCTCTTGGAATACTGTCCACTTGATCAAGTATCCAGAATTTAAATGCATGTTCTGGATATTGTTCTATATGCTTTGCTAAAGCATTATCCAATTTGTGTTTATTAATACAAGATATATGTTCATATGTGCAGTCTCTCATTCTATGCTCGGTTTTACCAACATAGAATGAATCACAATTTTGACATCTAGCCACATATACGTTCATTTTGGAGTTGCAATTAATTTTTCGTCTGTTACTCAAATATGTGTTGTTTATGTGTAGTGATGCACCTACATGAATGTAATTGCAATTGGGGCAACTACCACATTGTTTCATCCCTATTGCGTATGTTTGGATCCTGCACTCACCTTCAGATATATTCTTGAGTGTTCTACCCTTCCTGGTAATGAGTCTTGGTTCTGTACCCAATTTGTCCACTATTGGTTTGTCCTGTAACAGAATATTCCAATTTTTTTATCAGTATGTTTTTTATGTGACAATAATCAAGGTTAAAAGTTGTACTATAGCTCATTGTGAAATCAGTTTGGTTTGTACCTGTCCCAATGATTGTGTCCTGGACCTGATTTTCCATATCAACCTGACTATCATTCATAGAATAGTCATTCAACCCAGTAGGGTGTTGTATACTCAGAATGACTATTTAAACTTGATTTTTTGTAAATGTTAGTATCTGATGAAGTTCAAAGAAGTATTTGGACGAAAAGCGCTTCATTAAACTGTGGATTCAGTCTTCAGTGAAGTTGACAGTTGTTTTTCTTTTAAAGGTGAATATATGCTTCACCTGCTTGATGTTCATAGAAAGTTGAGTTTCTACCTGCACAGGACAAAGGAACATAGGAAATCTGACCAGCTATTCATTTCCTTTTCTCCCAACCGGTTAGGGCAAGCAGTGTCAAAAGTAACTCTAGCCAAGTGGATCACTAATTGCATTTCCAGCATTTACTCCTTGAAAGGCATACAGTAGCCCTCTACTAAATCAATGTCTGCTTCTTTGGCCTTTTCAACTAGAACTTCTATTGATGAAATTTGTGCTGTGGCAACCTGGTCTAAGTCACATATCTTTGTTTCAAATTACAAATTGGATATAGTTTCCAGAGACAGTGCATCTTTTGCCTCAGCGGTGCTCCAGCATATCCTTCCATATGGGCCACCCAGCAAATCATATAGCTGGGGACTCTGACCCAGTGGTGAGGAAGAATGAAATGGACATCAGATTTTGGAGTTATGTACTTACCATAACTTGGTGTCTGTGTTGTCCTAGTTCATTATTCCTCACATCCCACCCAACCTTCCCCCTTCCAGGAAGTCTAGTGGTATCTAGAGGAATATGAGCTCTATGGATCTCTGTCTTGAGTTCCATTTGAAGGTATTATTATTATTATGTTCATATTTGTTATTTTCTTACCTTTTGTCCCTTTCTGAGGCAGTAATCTCTATCTGAGGAGTTAGAGGAGATGCATGGCATTATGGGAGTGGGAGGAGCTCAAGACTTCTCGCATCAGTCTTTTTTAAACGGATGGTTCGGATCTGACATTGGATCCAAGGACCCAGTGGTGAGGAATAATGAAACAGGGTAGCACAGGTACCAAGTTATTGTAAGTATATAACTCCTAATTATTGTAAGACTATAAATATGTAAGTATAGATGGTGGCTGTCTCCACACAGAGCCTTTGGCTGCACTTATTTGGAATGTCAGTCTGAGTGTCAGGATGTTATAACTGTTTATTGCCATCTTCAGAAAAAGAGAATAATACCAATGGGGATGAGAGAGATCTGACTGCCTTTTTCATGGTGTGAAGAAGAAACAGATTTATCCTGTATTCTCAAGTGTATAATGTGGCCTGCTTCCATTTGTGCTTTAAGTTACCAGTTCCATGTTAGAAAGTTAGAGGCTAATGCAGGCATGAATTAGCTTTCCAAGAACAGGATTGGTTGGGATTTCTGTAGTGGTAGTTAAAATATGTGGACTAGAGGTATAAGCTGAGAAGATATGAAGCACATTGAAACACATTTTTGTAAACTTAGTTAAAACAGATTAATGCTAAAACAAATAAATGTTAAGTTGTCTATCTCGCCTTCATTCTTGCTGGATGGGTTCGGAGCCGAACCTTGGCTCCAACTCGGCCACTCTAAAAGCTCGAGAGCTAGTTCCACCGGCTCGAGGCTCCCTTATATCCCACAATGCTAGGCGGTAACTCCTCAGATCTCGTTTGCCGCTATAGCGATCGAGGTGCTCTTCCAACCGGCTCTTCAGGTTAGTTGCTTAAACTAAGTTTAACTAAGGTAGACCCCCTTTTAAGTTAATTTTTCTTTAATATTTTACTAAATTAGGTAGTTTCTTACCATCCCCTTCCAAATTCTTCCCTTTTTTCCAAAAAAACTCTCAAGAGTTCCTCCCTTAGGCCTTTAGGCCCCGTTCCTCCCTTTCTAGTAGTTGGAGTGACTGTCTTTTTTTGTAGGGAATTATTTGATTTAATTAGTTTAATTTAATTTTCAATTAGTGTAATCTGTGTGTGTGTGTTAGTGTGAGTGATTACACTTTCTTCTTTAGAAATGTCTAAAGAATCAAAGGTCTCAGGCTTTAAGAAGTGTGACTCGTGCTGTCAGAAGATGTCTCTGACAGACGGTCACACTTCTTGTGTATACTGCCTGGGACCTTTGCACCTGCAGGACTCATGTGCTGTTTGCCATGGTTTCAGCCCTAGAGTCCTGCAGGAGCAAAAAAATAAGCTCATTTTAAGGGGCTTATTAAAGCCTGAGGGTCCCCCGACTCAATCTTCGGGGAAACCCTCCAAGCCTACCAGACCGTCGGCTCCAGTGTCTGAGTCGTCCCCTGGGGCTTCAAAGTCTGTTCGAACAACGGCTCCGGCCGGAGCCGATGATTCTCGAACACATATTTCTACTGTTTCCTCAGCTCCGGCCGGAGCCGAGGTAGACATTGCTGAGTCGGATCCGATAAAGTTATCGGAACCGACTTCCAGGAAGAGGTCAAGGTCACCATCTATCGGCTCCGGTCATTCGTCTCCAGCATCGCCATTGTTGTCTGAACGGAGCCATAGATCTCACTCCTCTAGGTCGTCGAGACTGTCAGATCATGACCTTCAGAGGGTGGTGAGTCGACTTCTTAAGTCCGAGGCACTGGCCCAAATGCTTCAGAGCCCGACTCAACAGTCGATGGCTAATCCCGTCACTCAAAATGTTCCTCCTCTGCCTCCTTTGAGTACGGAGCCGGGGTGGCTCGGACCCGAGACTGTGGCTGCGTCGGAACCGATACCCTTGTCTTCGGTGCCGTCGTCTGCTCCGATGTCTTCTCTGGAAGAATCTCGACGCCGGACTTCCCTCGTCGGCTGCAAGGGGGCGAGTGGCATCGGACCCTTGTCCGACCCCGCTCTCCCTCTCGGTGCTTCGGCACTGGTGAGTTCGGCTCCGACATCGGCCTCAGAGCCATTACTGTCGGTGCTGGGGGAGATTTTCAGCTTTTCGGAGCGGCGATCTCTGGCTCTGCCTGACAGGGGTGCCTTCGAGGTCATGAGGAGCGTGTTAGAACCTGGTTCAACCCCACAGTCGGCTCCATCTGCCCCTCCTTCTATGGTGCCTGCGGTGATTTCTTCTCACCCCCTCATCCCGGATCATAGAGAGCCAGCTCCTCAAGTTTCCCCAGTGGGGATCTCCTCCTCTTCCGAGGCCTCTCCTGACCCGGTAGGAAAGCCCCCTAGGAAGAGGCAGTGCAAGAGGAAGCACATTGACTCCCCTGAATCTGTCACCTCTGACACTGATTTAGAGGATTCTGAAGGTTCCCCTCGTTCCCCCTCTGAACATGGCTCCTTTGCAGACATCCCTTCCAAAAGAATTGGACATGACTGTGGTGAAATAATATTATCTCTAACAAGAGGAGGAGCATGGGTGACATACAAGAGTGGAGGGAGATGTACACAGGTGGATTATATCCTCTGCAGGAGGGTCAGTTTGAAGGAGATTGGAGACTGTAAAGTGGTGACGGGGGGAAGTGTAGTTAGGCAACATAGGATGGTGGTTTGTAGGACATTGAGGATCAAGAAGAGGAGGAGGGGAGTGAGGGCAGCACCAAGGATCAAATGGTGGAAATTGAAAAAGGGTGATTGTGAGGTGGAGTTCAAGGTAGAGTTAAGACAGGCACTGAGTGGCAGTAAAGTGTTACCGAATAGCTGGGTAACTACAGCACAGTTAGTAAGGGAGACTGCTAGAAAGGTGCTTGGTGCGACATGTGGACAGAGGAAGGAGGACAAGGAGACCTGGTGGTGGAATGAGGAAGTGCAGGAGAGTATATGGAGAAAGAGGTTGGCAAAGAAGAAGTGGGATTGTCAGATAGATGAAGAAAGTAGACAGGAGTATAAGGAGATGAGGTGCATGGTAAAGAGAGAGGTGGCAAAGGCTAAGGATAAGGCATATATAGAGTTGTATGAAAGGTTGGACACTAGGGAGAGAAAAGGACATGTACCGATTGGCTAGACAGAGGGACCGAGCTAGGAAAAGATGTGCAGCAGGTAAGGGTGATAAAGGATAATGAGGAAGCGTGCTCACTAGCAAGGAGAATGTGTTGAACAGATGGAAGGAGTACTTTGAGGGCTGATGAATGAAGAGAATGAGGAGAGAGAAGGCTGGATGATGTGGGGATAGTGAATCATGAAGTGCAATGGATTAGCAAGGCGGAAGTAAGGATAGCTATGAAGAGGATGAAGAATGGAAAGGCTGTTGGTCCAGATGACATACCTGTGGAAGCTTGGAGGTGTTTAGGAGAAATGGCAGTGGAATTTTTAACCAGTTTGTTTAATGATAGCTTGGAAACTGAGAGGATGCCTGAGGAGTGGAGAAAAAGTGTTTTGGTACAGATTTTTAAGAATAAGGGTGATGTGCAGAGCTGTAGTAACTACAGAGGGATAAAACTGATCAGTCACAGCATGAAATTATGGGAAGGGGTAGTGGAAGCTAGGTAAAGAAGGGAGGTGATAATTAGTGATCAGCAGTATGGTTTCTTGCCAGGAAAGAGCACTACAGATGCTTATGTTTGCTCTGAGAGTGTTGATGGAGAAGCACAGAGAAGGTCAGAAGGAGTTGCATTGTGTCTTTGTGGACTTAGAGTAAGCATATGACATGGTGCCTAGAGAGGAGTTGTGGTATTGTATGAGGAAGTCAGGAGTGGCAGAGAAGTATGAAAGAGTGGTACAGGATATGTACAAGGTTAGTGTGACAGCAGTGAGACCTGCAGTGGGAGTGACAGATGCGTTTAAGGTGGAGATGGGATTACATCAAGGATCAGCTCTGAGCCCTTTCTTATTTGCACTGGTGATGGACAGGTTGACAGACGAGATCAGACAGGAGTCCCTGTGGACTATGATGTTTGCAGATGACATTGTGATATGTAGTGAGAGTAGGGAACAAGTTGAGGAGACCCTGGAGAGGTGGAGATATGCTCTGGAGAGGAGAGGAATGATGGTCAGCTGGAATAAAATGGAATATATGTGTGTGAATGAAAGGGAGGATAGAGGAATGGTGAGGATGCAGGAAGTAGAGTTGGCAAAGGTGGATGAGTTTAAATACTTGGGATCAGCAGTTCAGAGTAATGACGAGTGTGGAGGAGAGGTGAAGAAGAGTACAGGCAGGGTGGAGTGGGTGGAAAAGGCGTCAGGAGTGATTTGTGAGCAGTACCAGTAAGAGTGAAAGGAAGGTCTACAAAAAGGTAGTGAGACCAACTATGTTATATGGGTTGGAGACAAGTGGCATTGACAAAAAGGCAGGAGTCAGAGCTGATGTGGCAGAGTCAAAGATGTTAAGATTTGCACTGGGTGTGATGAGGATAAACAGGATTAGGATTAAGTATATTAGAGGGTCAGCCCAGGTTGGACAGTTTGGAGACAAAGCCAGAGAGGCGAGATTGCGTTGGTTTGGACATGTGCTGAGGAGGGATGCTGGTTATATTGGGAAAAGGATGCTAAGGATGAAGCTGCCAGGTAACAGGAAAAGAGGAAGGCCTAAGATAAGGCTTATGGATGTGGTTAGAGAGGACATGCAGGTGGTTGGTGTGAGAAAGCAAGATACAGGGGACAGGAAGAAATGGAAACAAGTGATCTGCTGTGGTGACCCCTAATTGGGAAAAGCTGAAAGAAGAAGAAGAAGAAGATAATTTACATTCACTAACTTCCATCTCAACATTCAGGTTATGCAAGGCCTTCATGAAAGGAATATTTCTACTTAGGCAACCTAATCCTTCCCCTCCTTGGGATCTGAATCTGATCCTGCAAGGCCTCACTCAGAGAACCTTTGAACCAGCTGATTCCTGTGACGTAAAACTTTTAGCCTGGAAAACCATTTTTCTTGTGGCCATTACTTCAGCCAAGAGGGTGTCAGAACTGCAGGCCTTATCATCTTAACCTCCATATATTTCCTTTTTCAAGGACAGAGTATCTCTGAGGACAAATTCTTCTTTTATGCCTAAAGTGGCCAAGGAGACAAATATAAATGGGCTATTCACCTTCCAGTTTTCTTCTCTAACTATTCCAATAAAGGCGAATATATCCAAAATCCAAGATACAAAAAAACTAAGAAATTAAAACAAAAACAACTGGCAACTTCACTGAAGACTGAATCTACAAAGTTTTATGAAGCGCTTTTCGTCCAAATACTTCTTTGAACTTCATCAGATACTGACATTTACAAAAAATCTAATTTAAATAGTCATGTTTAACCATGATTAAAATCAGCTGGTCTCTCCATCTTAAAACTTAAAGGAACAGTAGTTAAAATAGCATTGTGAACATAATATGCATTTCCCTGTTCTTTAAAACTACCTTATTTAACATGCAAGTGAATACATTTGTCGCAGCAGCAATACGGTGAAAATCATATACGAAAATTGTGTAAAAATGTAAAGAGTCTCCTCATTTATCTAACCTTACATTATAAACATTTTCAAGTGAAAATTTTATAAGTAAAACATCATTTCTATAATGTTGTTACTACAATATTTCATCTTATTAAACTTTTCAGTTTTAAGCAACATGTGATAGAATACATGTCGTTCAATCCTGAAAAGTTATAAGCATTGAGACGAATTTGCCAGAGCAATTCCAACTTTTCTAATAAAGTGAATGGACCCCCCTCTTGGAATACTGTCCACTTGATCAAGTATCCAGAATTTAAATGCATGTTCTGGATATTGTTCTATATGCTTTGCTAAAGCATTATCCAATTTGTGTTTATTAATACAAGATATATGTTCATATGTGCAGTCTCTCATTCTATGCTCGGTTTTACCAACATAGAATGAATCACAACCTGACATCTAGCCACATATACGTTCATTTTGGAGTTGCAATTAATTTTTCTTCTGTTACTCAAATATGTGTTGTTTATGTGTAGTGATGCACCTACATGAATGTAATTGCAATAGGGGCAACTACCACATTGTTTCATCCCTATTGCGTATGTTTGGATCCTGCACTCACCTTCAGATATATTCTTGAGTGTTCTACCCTTCCTGGTAATGAGTCTTGGTTCTGTACCCAATTTGTCCACTATTGGTTTGTCCTGTAACAGAATATTCCAATTTTTTTATCAGTATGTTTTTATGCGACAATAATCAAGGTTAAAAGTTGTACTATAGCTCATTGTGAAATCAGTTTGGTTTGTACCTGTCCCAGTGATTGTGTCCTGGACCTGATTTTTCCATATCAACTTGACTATCATTCATAGAATAGTCATTCAACCCAGTAGGGTGTTGTATACTCAGAATGACTATTTAAACTTGATTTTTTGTAAATGTTAGTATCTGAGGAAGTTCAAAGAAGTATTTGGACGAAAAGCGCTTCATTAAACTGTGGATTCAGTCTTCAGTGAAGTTGACAGTTGTTTTTCTTTTAAAGGTGAATATATGATTCACCTGCTTGATGTTCATAGAAAGTTGAGTTTCTACCTGCACAGGACAAAGGAACATAGGAAATCTGACCAGCTATTCATTTCCTTTTCTCCCAACCAGTTAGGACAAGCAGTGTCAAAAGTAACTCTAGCCAAGTGGATCACTAATTGCATTTCCAGCATTTACTCCTTGAAAGGCATACAGTAGCCCTCTACTAAATCAATGTCTGCTTCTTTGGCCTTTTCAACTAGAACTTCTATTGATGAAATTTGTGCTGTGGCAACCTGGTCTAAGTCACATATCTTTGTTTCAAATTACAAATTGGATATAGTTTCCAGAGACAGTGCATCTTTTGCCTCAGCGGTGCTCCAGCATATCCTTCCATATGGGCGACCCAGCAAATCATATAGCTGGGGACTCTGACCCAGTGGTGAGGAAGAATGAAATGGACATCAGATTTTGGAGTTATGTACTTACCATAACTTGGTGTCTGTGTTGTCCTAGTTCATTATTCCTCACATCCCACCCAACCTTCCCCCTTCCAGGAAGTCTAGAGGTATCTAGAGGAATATGAGCTCTATGGATCTCTGTCAAGAGTTCCATTTGAAGGTATTATTATTATTATGTTCATATTTGTTATTTTCTTACCTTTTGCCCCTTTCTGAGGCAGTAATCTCTATCTGAGGAGTTAGAGGAGATGCATGGCATTATGGGAGTGGGAGGAGCTCAAGACTTCTCGCATCAGTCTTTTTTAAATGGATGGTTCTGATCTGACATTGGATCCAAGGACCCAGTGGTGAGGAATAATGAAACAGGGTAGCACAGGTACCAAGTTATGGTAAGTATATAACTCCTAATTATTGTAAGACTATAAATATGTAAGTATAGATGGTGGCTGTCTCCACACAGAGCCTTTGGCTGCACTTATTTGGAATGTCAGTCTGAGTGTCAGGATGTTATAACTGTTTATTGCCATCTTCAGAAAAAGAGAATAATACCAATGGGGATGAGAGAGATCTGACTGCCTTTTTCATGGTGTGAAGAAGAAACAGAGTTATCCTGTATTCTCAAGTGTATAATGTGGCCTGCTTCCATTTGTGCTTTAAGTTACCAGTTCCATGTTAGAAAGTTAGAGGCTAATGCAGGCATGAATTAGCTTTCCAAGAACAGGATTGGTTGGGATTTCTGTAGTGGTAGTTAAAATATGTGGACTAGAGGTATAAGCTGAAAAGATATGAAGAACATTGAAACACATTTTTGTAAACTTAGTTAAAACAGATTAATGCTAAAACAAATAATTCATAACTGCTTGGAATGTTAGTGTCCTGCTCCATTCTGTATTTAAAGAAATTCTACTGCTTATCTGGAAAAGAATGTGCTGGCAGATGCCATGTACAACAGCGGATGTCTGATAAGTTAATACTGTACCACCATTCAAAAACAGGGAAGGACAATGCATTATTTATATATGAAAAATAAAACACTTGCAGTGATGTCTGCTGAGGTGATGTCTAACTAGTTTTGGAGGGGTTTGTTAACCAAATAAATATTTAGCCAGAGCCAGCTTAAATAATTTGAAAGAATAATTTCTGAAATGTTCAGTCCATTTCGTTTTTTTTTTTTTTTTTTTTTGTATCCTGTGCACTTCTAGCATTTATTTTTTGTTTTGAAAAGTAAATGCGTGTTACAAAGTTTTAATGGGCAGAGATCTACTCATGGTCAGTGAGTTGATTCCTCTGTTTTTTTTGCTGTTTGGAAAGCTTACATTGTAGTTGATTTGATAGACTGGATTTAGTGATTAGCTTTCCTGTGCTTTCCTCAGTATTCTGCAGTCTATGGTTATTCATAATATTGTTGAACAAGTATAGGATTTTATTGGAGGAGGCCTGCAGCTCCTTATATCATATGACTAAAGTCCTCTAATCATTTATAGCACTCTTCCAAGCAGTGAGTTGTCAGTCTCCAGTGTGCTGTAGTGATCTTTTTGGATATTTATTTTACAGCTATATGATCTTTTTTTTTTAAAACACAGAGTAGTTTTCCACAAATTTTGCTTGATACTTCCTGTTTCATTTGCCTAAAACATTTGAAGTGAGAGATATGATGCTGTCATGTCTACCTGGTTTCCATCTACATCTTGTTACAACAGTTAGAAATATTGTTGGTATACTTTGATAAGCTTAGAGGAGTAAGCATTTAAGTAAATGTTTGTGCATAGGCCCTTTATCTAGACACGTTTGTCAATGATGCAGGAAGTTCAAAGATAATGTGTACTGAATTGTGTATCATTCAAGGATAGCATTACTGAATTGTGTAGCATTCAAGGATAGCATTACTGAATTGTGTAGCATTCAAGGATAGCATTACTGAATTGTGTATCATTTAAGGATAGCATTACTGAATTGTGTAGCATTCAAGGATAGAATTACTGAATTGTATCATTTAAGGATAGCATTACTGAATTGTGTAGCATTCAAGGATAGAATTACTGAATTGTATAATTTAAGGATAGCATTACTGAATTGTGTATCATTTAAGGATAGCATTACTGAATTGTGTTATCATTCAAAGATAGCATTACTGAATTGTGTATCATTCAAGGATAGCATTGCTGAATTGTGTAGCACTGGTGACTAATGAAGAGTAGGCTCTGCTCACCCTGTCACTTATAAATGGTTCATCTTCCTTTAACACCTTATGTAGTTTTCACAGGAGTTTTTTCTCTGAATGCTTTCTTAGATCATTTTCTGTATATTCCAAATCGAGTTGAGACAAGCCTTAGTTCAAGGTTAAGCTACCCTTCCATGCTTCATTTGTATATTATGTTAGCCCCTGGGGTAGCAGAGGAACTTAGTGTTTGGCAGATTAAATCTAATGTGCAATGCAGCAAAGGGGATAACATCATTCAGCATGGAAGGTGGCTCCAAAGTACAGGCCTTTCTGCTCCCAATAAAGGAAAAGTTTCAAATGATTTGCATAAATTCAACATAAAGTCAGGGGTAATCTTGATGGTTGCAATCTAGAATTACCATCCCTTTTCATTTGTTCTGAAAGTATAGCCGGCCTTAGCCATAGGTCAACTAGGCGGCCACCTCGGGTGTTGATCTAGCAGGGGCACTTTTCCAGTATGTATTTGGTGTATGTAGACCAGGATAGGGGCACTGGGTGGTGTGGTGGGGGGCTCCATGGAGATCTTTTGTCTAGGGCACCAGCTTACCTAAAGCCACTCCTGAATGAAAGGGATTAAGATATTTTTAATTTAGTGGGATTATATTTTTGGGTGAACAAGTAGAGATAATGCTTTATCCAGAAATTACACTAAGCTGTGTTTCAGTGATCCAAAGCTATGTGTACTGTTGTACAGTTCCCTTTGTATTAAGGTTAGATGTATGGCCTTCTGTTGAATTTTATTGGTGGGATATATCAGTTTCATTAGGAGTCTCAGGATGGCTGAAAATGTATGTAAGAGGGTCTACTTCACAAACCTGAAATACCACAAAACCAAAATTCAAAAAAACGAGACCACAAAACTGAAATCTGTTTTTCCTGACAAGTCACAAACCCAACTCCCACAGCACCAAAACTGTAAAACACCAACCTGCAATACACTACAGTAAAGACACAGTGAACACAAGTCCTACAAATATTATCCTGCAGCATTACATGCTCACATTACATACCTAATAAAATTTAAAATAAAGTGCATGAGTTACATTAAACAGAACTACGAAACTAATCACTGCCACTATAGCAATAGCACACTACCCTATCAAAACCAAAACAACTTACCCTACCTCACCTAAAGCCTGCCTACCAGCCAATACACACAAAGAAAAAATATCACACTAAATGTTCATGATGATGATAGCTATAGCACCGACATTTTCATCACATAAAACGTACATTTCAGAAAAAAATAATTAATTATGTAAAGGTAAGATTTTGCAGGGGGGGGGAGTACTGTGCTCCCTGCAACCCCCCCCCACAACTTAAATATACCAACTCCGAGATCGCATGACAGTGCAGAAATGAGCAGATTTCCTGTTCTGCTCAACTTGGGCACTGGGCATTTCACAGGTTCAGTCTTTTGAATGCTGGTATTGTGAAGTTTCACTCATGTGAAACATCAGCTTTCTGGCCTCGGTCAAATGAAAGTTGGTCTACTGACATTTCAGTCATGTCAAGTAGACCCATGTAAGAACAGGTCAGGGAAGTTAAGTCCCCTCCCCCTCTAAGTCATACTATGAACACTAACAAAAGGAAAATCAGTTAAACCTGCAGTCTAAAAATTCAAATGAGACAAATTCAGGTTCGAATCTCACCACCGGCAAATTATGACAATTTAGTTATTTAGTACTTTCATCCGTAACATATAGCAGGACTTCTGCAGGATGAATTTGATCAACAACCAACAAACACTTAAATAAAAAAAAAAAAAATCATCACGTGATCCTGTTAGACAGTTTACCGAAACAATACACCTTGTTTTAAATCCTTCCATATATGTCATGTGCCTAAAACGTACATAAAAGCATTAAAAGCATAAATATAGTACTTGTTTAAAAATATATGCATGTATATGAACTCATTACTGTATCAAAGATTTGCTGCCTTTAATTTTTATATTACTGTATATTGAGATTTAGTCATTGATGACCAGATAACTAGTGACATTCAATCACAACTGCCTAACAAATTCTCTATAATTGGTTCTAGTCTCCAGTTATCCCATTTTGAAATGCAGTCCACCTTTTCCAGTATAAAAAAAAATTGTTTTAATGTTCCCACAAACTCTCGAATGCCTGTATAAAGCATTCTTATTATCCTTTTGTTTAATTGCCTAAATATGTTGATATATTCTTTGCTGAAAATGACTTTCACTGTTACCATATAAATGCATTGCAATCCAAATGCTTTGCAACAATTACTACTCCTTCAGTACAGCAGTCATATTTTGTACTGACCCCATAACTTCAGCATAATATGGTGCAGTAATGTATGGCCTTTTATTTATAAATTTAATGCCGTGGTGGTACAGCGGTAGCATTGTTACCTCACAGCAAGAGGTTCTCCCGTTCGATTCTCGGCTGGGCTTGGGAGTGCCTTCTCTGTGGAGTCTGCATGTCCTCCCCGTGGTTGGGTAGCATTCGAAAGACATGCGTGCATAAATGGGCATGCCTTCGTTGAAGGTTAGGTGTCGAGCTGGCACCTCGGCGTTTCGTAAAAATCTACTGCCAGTCATTAGCGGACCAGAGTTCCACTATGACGACCCCTTACCGGGAAAAGCCAAAAGACAAACAACAACAACATTGCTGCACCTGTTACATTTGGATATGTTCTTTCCTGATTGAATCAATATATATTTTTCCTTATATTTTCTCTCCAGTGCTTTTTTAATATTAATATCTCTTTTAAAAAGAAAACCCCTGGGATTCAGCAAGCAGCCGTGCAGGAATAAGTCATTCCTGCACGGCAGGGACTGCTCCTGTACAGCACGGCAGTGCACCTTGCATATTTATGAAGGCGCGCTGCCTGTGCTGTTAAACTTACACAGAGCCATGTACGAGTGCAGGGGGTGTGTCTGAGAGCAGAGCTCTCACAATACACACATCCCTGCACTCCAGAATTGCTTTTTGGCAATTAAAATGAGTGAGAAAGCTCATAACACCCCAACACGTCAAGAACATACATCGCAACTGTACAGATTTTCTCAGAATGTCCAGAGTTTTGTCTCATATTTTTGGTGTGTTCCTCCTAAAATCTCTACCTTTCTGGAAAATAGCTGAGGATTGAAGTCATTAAATAATGACAAACATTTGAGTTTAAAAGACTCCACATCCTTCAGAAAATCCATGCTAATGCAAGACCTATCATCAGCTGTCCAAGTTTGTAAGAGCAATATTTAAAATCTGTCCCTATTTGTCCCCCCATCATTTTAGGGATTGTCCAGAGTTTTTGCTCCAAGTGCTTGAGAGGTATACCCACCACAAAGCAGAAAGCTGATAAAAGTACATGGTGTAGCATCAGCAAGGATATTCTGAAGAGTAAACCTAAAATAACAGAACAAAACTTTTTTTTATAAATGCGATAAAGTTAAAGTGTAGCTGCATGAGTGTGCCCATTGCTTATCTACGTTTAGTCCAGCTTAAATAGCACAAGAAGTTAAATAGCAAGAGCCATCCAACATTAGCAGTATTGCAGTAGTGTAGTGGTTAGAGCGTATACTTTGTGCGCAGTTGTTCCTGGTTCAATCCCCACTGTAACCAATTCACATTTTAAATGTGACAGCAGTACATAAACAGTTTGTTTTGTATTATCAACTAAATAACATATATTTGTCAACCAGAGTACTGCATTAGGTCCAGATGTGAGGTGTCAGTGTAATAAAGTTGTGAAATCCCCATATAAACACAAGTGCCCCATACAGTATAGTCGCACATGAATAAATGTAATGAAAGCACATTGGGGGATGTCAGGTACAGTAAACAAATGTATAATATGTAATGAATGATGACTGAATGCCATACATCAGATAGTCTATAAAATGAAAAATAAGCAATGCTTAGCATTGCACAGCTTTGCTTACGAGGTGTAAACATTGTGTAAATATGACTGCTAAGCAATGAGTAGCCCAGCTAAGTGGTTTTGCCCATTGGTACGCAGTGCTGAACCTGTCCCATTAAGCAATGCCAACCTTAGCTAAGCAGGATTGCCCGTAGCTTAGCTTAGCTCAGCATATTCAAAACCATCCAATCATGGGAAAGGGCGGGAAATCGGCTGTATTTAACCCCCACAAGGGGGAATACAGCTCAAAACTGGTTGGATCTTCCCACTGTAGGCAGAATGGCTGGAGACGGAGAGGGATTGCGCTTCCAGGGGCAGCGCTGTGGCATCCAGGAGTCGAAGGTCATGGTAGGACTCCTGGTAAAAAACGATGATGAGAGACTGCTGCATGGCCAGTATCAAGGCTCCCAAGATAAAGCAGAAGCCTGGGACCATCTCGCCCGTGACCTCACCAATGCCACTGGTATCCCTCGGCCTGGCGAGCAGGCACCACTATGCCGATTTGAAATGGAGGAAGAGGGAGCTCTTGGATCAGTGGATCCAAGAATCAAGGCAGAGGGTTGATGTCCCAGCAGTGTGTAAGTACTCATACCAGTAACTGTTTAATAATGTCCAGCCTGTGTATATGATGGATAGGTATGGCTAAATATTTCTCTATTTCTCTTACAGCTGCAGCTGAGCGGGCTGTGAATCAGGAAGCCCATGCATGTAGGCTGCAAAGGCTGCATCATGAGGCTGGTGAGTAACAATCCTGCTTGTAGTAGTCATACCAAATAAATATAAAAGTAATAGAAAGTCAGCTGCCAGTATAAAAACTGTTTTGTGTATGGGTTGTACGGAATAAACTAGACAATATGACAGTAATAGTTCCATATAGGTCGTATTTAAATAAAACTGTAACTGCCTGGCAATAAAGCTCTAAATCCTGGACTGGTTGTGTATACTCTGGTATTGTATGGCATTTTTAATGTTGCATCCTCTGAATAGTAATGTTGTTATTAACCACTGTTACCCACACTGTGCTACATAAAAATGTCTAGGAATGTCTGTGTAAGACTGTTGTAATTACAAGGTCAGATTGTACAACCAAGAGAGACTTAGACAGAAAACAGTGAAGAGATCAACAGCAATATCCAAACAGTACACTCTACTGTGACTTAAATTGTTGTATTTTTAGCAGACAGCCATGGTTCGAATCCTGGGAGTGGTAGTAAGCTGTATGCATAATCATACCTCTCAACTCTACAGATTTGTTCCGAATGTCTAGATAATTGGCTCATATTTTCTGCCTGTTACCCTGTCCCCCTGGCAAATCAGTGGGATGATCTCAGAATTTTAGGCAGCAAATAATGACATACATCTGATTTTCAGACCTCAAAACCTTCAGAAAATGTATATGAAAACAAACCTGTCACTCTAGCAATTCATCAAAAGTTTATGAGAGCAATATTCAAAATATGTCCCATTTCTACCCCCATGTTGTCAAGCTATGACCAGAGTGCGTGCATTAACAGATTGAGAGGTATATGTATAATAGTAACTCGGAATCTGAGAATATGTGTGGAAACATTCAGGTAGTATTAACAAACATTCCCTCCACAGGTCTGTAAGATAAAAAAACTGTGCCTGCCACTAAAGATTGAATCCTGGACTGGTAGTGTTTATTCTGGTATTGTATGGCTGACGTAGCATTCAGAACATCTGATATCAGAATAGTACTGTTGTGTCAACCACTGTTTCTCACACTGCTACATAAAAATATGTCTTGGAATGTCTGTATGAGACTGTTGTAATTACAAGTTCAGGTTGTACAACCATGAGAGACTTAGACAGAAAACACTGAAGAGATAGACAGCAATATTCAAACAGCACACTCTGTTGACACTTAAATTGTGGTATTTTTATCAGACACAACCATGGTTTGAATCCTGGGAGTGGTAGCAAGCTGTATGCATAATCATACCTCTGAACTGTACACATCCTTTCAGAATGTCCGGATAATTGGCTCATATTTTCTGCCTGTTCCCCTGTTCCTGTGGCAAATCAGTGGGATGATCTCAGATTTGTAGTCAGCAAATAATGACACATTTGATTTTCAGACCTCAAAACCTTTATAAAATGTATATGAAAACAAATCCTGTCACTCTATCAGCCCTCCAAGTTTATGAGAGCAATATTCAAAATGTGTTCCATTTCCACCCCCATATTGTCAAGCTTTGACCAGAGTGTGTGCAATAAGAGCTTGAGAGGTATGTGCATAATGTTAACTCTGAATCTGGGAATATGTGTAGAAACAGTCAGGTAGCATTAACAAACATTCTCTCCACAGGTATACCAGGTAAGAGATGTAGAATTTAGCTATAAGACAGTTGAAACATACACTTGTTTACAAACATGCCACTGGCCAAATCAAGGCCATAGGGTAGTGTAATAATACCTGTACCTTAATGATTAGAGCAATGATCATTAAAGTTGTGAGAACTACAAGAGTATATAAGTTGTTAGTTGACATCTCACCCCCCACCATATCTGCAACAATAATCTAAATACACAAATCAATGGGTATGTTTACACCAAACCTACTGTTGGGACATAAGTCCTATTGTTCAATAAATATTGAAATGTGTTTCTATTAATGTTCCATGTTAAAATACTATCATTGGTGGCCTGTTGCTATCAGTGCAACCTGCATGCCGTTGTAATGGCCACTGTGGTTCCATATAAGCATGTGTTCTATTTGCTATGCAACTGTTCCAAATCTGGTGTTTTGAGTTGATAGGAATATCTATGCATGAAGTTATAACTAATCCTGGATTGTGTTAACTATTACTAAGCCACATATGTTTTAAAACTGCAACACCATAGCACGTTTGGGAAGGCCGGTCCCAGCGGACCTACTTTTCCCACCTCATCTGGCCATGACACCAGGTTCCAGCACATCTGGGACCCACCCCGGAACCTCCTCGTCCACTGGTCCTGCACCGCATTCGGGTGGAGCCACCAGAGGGGATGCCCCCGGGAGCAGGCGCATACAGGAAACTGTCACCCGCAGTCAGGTCCGGGGCTTGGTGTGTAGCGAGCTCCGCAGGGAGTTTGGAGATCTGCTACGCCAGCTTGAGGGATGCATGGCACATTTAGAGGGTCATCCTGCCCCTCCTGCCCAGCACAGCCACCTTCAGGGCCATGAAGGTGCAGTGGTGACTGCCCATGGATGGGGACCTCAGTCCCACTGTTTCCATTTGGGGGCTCATGGGCTTCTGATTTCCAAACACCCATCCCCCGTCCAAGGTGTTTACCCCCACATGTGTCATATACTGCCCCTGCATGCTGTCTTGTCTGTCTTCCTACCCAACCTACCACCCCAAATATACTTACTATCCTTCCCCAACATCCCACTCTCACCTTAAAAAAAAAAAAAAAAGAGCAGTCTGTTCCCAAAAAAAAATCTTCCCCCATACATGGCTGTCCATTTTGCATGTGTCCACTGGACACATGTAATCTCGTCTAACTGGCTTCACAACATATTATTGTTGCCCTAACCCCTCTCTCAGGGGTTTGAGTGTCCAAATCTACATCCAAATTCAGTTTATATGTACAGCTGTTGCTGTAGAAGAAATGGACAGCTATGGACCTTCCCTACACCCATCCTGCACATCCCTAGCTACTTTCCGTATTGTCTTTCCCTCTGCATGCCCCCTTTTTCACCACTTTCCTGTAACCCCCTTTTCTTTTCTTTTAAAGAAATTAGCATGGGGGTAAGCGGGAGTAAGGTCTTTTAAGCAGTAGTAAGCAGGATTAAGCCTGTTTGCATGACGCTAAGCAATGCCTACACAGATTAAGCACTTTTAAGGCTATCTGTAAGCATATTTAACCGGTAGTTAGCATTGCTTACTGCTATGCAAACCCACACAAACTCACTTACAACTGCTTAAATGTGCTTTAGTCAGTCTGTATCCAAGAGCCCTTGTTTTGACCAGCAACAAAATAATCAGCCCTTGCAAGTGTCTAACCGTGGACCCTGCACATCATAGCCACAGTGATTTTCCACTACACCATTTGAACTGCGCGGAAGTTTGATGTTTTCTCAAACATATCATGCAGCACAATCATTCAACAGTAGGGAAATGTATTTGTATATGTAGATGTATGTGTGTATATATATATATATATATATATATATAGATATATATATACTAAACTCCTAGGTGTCATCATTGATGACCATCTCAAACTAGACCTCCACATACTTCATTCTATAAAGAAAACACACCAAAAACTGGGCATGTTATATAGAAACAGCAAATTCCTGACCTCCAACTCTAAACTACTGCTAGCCCAATCCTATCTCCGCCCTCCTCTATGGCTCCCCTCTATTTTCCAATTTACAATATAACCTGCGGGCAAAACTTGACCAAACTTATAACAAAATTGCTAGATTTGTCACTAGCAGCCCCTATAAATCCCATCACTGTTCTGCTCTCAAAAAACTATATTGGCTCGAATTCCCACACCTTCTGACCAAATGTCAGTTGATCCAGGCTTTCCAAATTCTTAATTCTAACTCTGACTGTCCATCTCTGTCCAACCTAATCTCCTGGTACACCCCTCCCCAATCCCTGCGCAGCCCTTTCCACAAGTCTATAAACCCAGTATTAACATAGGTAAAATACTTTACAAACATCTATCTCCCTTATTTGGAATAATCTTCCACTCCATATTAGAAGTCATACCTCTCTTCCTAACTTCAAACATGACCTTATTTTGTACCTCCGTAACAACCCTATATGTACCTGTAACCATCCTACTTAACACCTCCCTTTCCATATTCCCATTTCTTCACTGGACTTATCATTAAGACCTTTTCCTCTTTCTTATCTTACTTTATCCAATCTGCTCTTCTTTCTATACCCTCCCTCTTTTCTATAATTTACTTTATCCTACTACCCTTCTTTTTTTCCTCCCTCTAGATCACTTCATTCCTCCTCTACTCCTATCTTCTTTTGCACTTTCCTTCTTCTGACCTTGTATATAGCTATGTACTATTCTTTGGATTATATTTATTTTTCTTATCCATTGTATCCATAAGTTTGTTTTGCTCTTTATATTGTTAACTTGTCTCTATTTGTATGTATTTGTATGTTTTGTTCGGGGCTTTTCCCCTCGGGTCTCCACTGAAAATGGATAATTTCTTACCCAGTTGGACTAACCCGGTTAACAAATGTGAAATAAATAAAAAAAAATATATATATATATATATATATATATATATATATATATATATATATATATATATATATATACATTTAGACAACTGTCTGTAGGTTTGGAACCTTATACAAACATGCATTTGGCCTGTGTCCACAAGTTCTGTTGTAAGAGGTATTGCTACCTGCTGTCTGTAACACTGCTGCCCAAACACATTAAGGATGTCTTCCATACAGGAAAGGTAAAGGGACAATGCCCACATGATGTAGTCATTTATAGTAGTGGGTTGCTATAACATTGGCTATTGGAAGTACTACACAGCTGGCTGCATGCAGTTAGCAAGTGGGGAAAACCAATTGGTGCAGAGGCCATCACGTGATCATGAGCATCATCTACAAAAGCCATGCTCCAACCTGTTCAAACCAGCTCGATCCCTGTAGTGGAGAGAGACAGAGAGAGAAAAAAAAAAGCAAAAACTGAAATAATAATAACAAAAACAAAAATAATACTAAAAAAAAACAAACAAACAAGGGAGACACCCTGAAGTGCAACACAGAAAAGAGCATACTAATAAAACAGGTATGTGAAACATGTCAGCATGTAATTGAATGTAGTACTTGGTCTGTAATTATGGGACAGGTGATTTCGAAAGCTTGATATGTGCCATCAAGACTTGCTGTAATGATGTCCTGCTGAACAGCTGCTATGGACATAGCATCTGGCCCTCTGGGCAGTGGGCCATACCTGTACGGATCTGCACAGAATGACAAGATGTAAGCCATCATAGTGTTTGTTCTGTTCCTTCAAATATGTATTAGTCTGGCAAATGAGTGCCAGACCCCACCACCTTCAGAACAGTCATGCTAATGTGAAATGTATCATGCACAAACTTCATAGGTTTGTAATAGGCCTCTCTACGATCTGTCCCTATGTATCCCCCCTTAATGTTAGGCTGTGTCCACATGTGGCACTCTCTTTTGTAGCAAGGCAGAACAGTGTAGCAGTTGAGGAAGGAGGTTCAGAGTGTGGACCTGATGTCTGAAGTCTCTCTCTCTCTCTCTCTATATATATATATAGACATGTATGTCTACATATATACACAGATATATATATATATGTGTGTGTGTGTGTGTGTGTGTATATATATATATATATATATATATGTATATATATATATATATATATATATATATATATATATACACACACACACACACACATACATATATATATATATATATATATCTATATATCTATGTATGTATATATAGAGAGAGATGTATGTGTACATATACACACACACACACACACACACATATATATATATATATTTTATATATACATATATATATATATATATATATATATATATATATATATATATATATATATATATATATATATATACATATGTATGTATATATATATATATATATATATATACATATGTATGTATATATATATATATATATATACACACACACACACACACACACACACATATGTATATACATACATTTCCCCTACTGTTGAATAACTATGCTGCATGATATGTTTGAGAACACATCACACATATCTGCAGCTCAGATGGGTTACTGGTAAATTGATGTGGCTATGGTGTGCAGGGTACTGGGTTATACACTTGCAAGGGCTGATAACGTATTTGCTGGCCAGAACAAGGGCTGTTGGATACAGAGTGATTAAGGCACACGTAAGCAGTTGTAACTGGGTGCAAAATGGACAGTTATGTATAGTGTGACATTTGTGTTGGGAACAGATTTCCCCTTTTGTGTTAAGTTGAGAGGGCTATAGGTATATATTGGGAGGTAGGTTGGTTCAGAAGACAGACAAGACAGCATACAGGGGTGCTATATGACACATGTAGTAGGTAAACACCTTGGACAAGGAGGGGTGTCTGGAAATTGGAAGCCCTTGAGCCCCCAAATGGAAACAGTGGGACTGAGGTCCCCACCCATGGGCAGTCACCACTGCACCTTCACGGTGCTGAAGGTGGCTGTGCTGCGGGCTGAGCAGGAGTGGCAGGCTGAACCTCTACATATGTCACAAGGGCCTCAAGGTGGTATAACAGATCCCAAAATTCTCTGCAGTGCTCCCTATGCACCAGACCCTGGACCTGAGCTGAGGTTGCAGGATCCTGTCTGTGTGCGCTCCAAGGGGCGAAATAGGCACCATCCCCTGAGGTGGTTCCACCTGAAGGTAGTGCAGGACCAGCAGATGACGAGGTCCTGAGTTGGGCCTCAGATATACTGTGGCCTGATGCCATGGCCAGATGAGGTGGGAGAGGTGGTTCTGCTGGGAATAGCCTTCCCAAGCGTGCTATTGTGTTGCAGTTTTATGACATATGTGGGTAGTAATAGTCAACACAATCCACGATTAGTTATAAAAGCATGCATACATATTCCCAGTAACCCATAACACTAGATTTGGAACAGTTGCATAGCAAACAGAACACATGCATATATGGAAACACAGTGGCCATTACAATGGCATGCAGGTTACATTGTTAGCAACAGGCCACCAATGATAGTGTTTTAACATGGAACATATTTGTTGCACAACAGGATATATCTCCCAGCAGTAGGTTTGGTGTAAACATATACATTGATGTAAGAGTTCAGATTATTTTTCCAGATATGGCGGGAAGAGAGAGAGAGATGTCAATTAGGAACTGTAATATCCTTGCAGTATGAGGTCCTCAGACCTTTTTTCCTGTTTATGTCTTGCAGGTACCATGTCAAGAGAGCGACTGCCTGCATTCACTCCACAAGAGAATAACATACTCATCAACTTCATGGTGCATCACCATTGAACCCTCTTTGGGCATACGGCCCATGATTTGCAGGAGAGGACTGCCCTGTGGAACGAGCTTGTCCACAGGGTAAACGATGTCAGCCTGCATAACCACAGTTATGAGCAGGTGCGACATCATTGCACTGACCTCATCTGCCACACCTGTCAGCATGCTGCTGCAGTTAGGAGAGACCAGCTAGCCACAGGTTGGAGTCATGCCATCCAGCCCCTACTGACACATGTGGAGGAGCTTCTCGCCAACCTTGTGGCACCCGCCCCCCAGCCAAGTCAAGAACCGGAAGATAGCATTGTGGAGGTGGGTGCTACTCACACAATGGATGAGGAGTGTGCAGGTAAGGCCCCAGGGCACATTAGTAGACCACTGTTGCTTATCCATCTGCATCTGTAAAGTATCTTCATGCATATGTCAGATAACATAGTCGCTGCAGTGTAGTAATGAACAGATGTTAGTGTTGTGAGTTTGTACTGTTGATGTACTGAAATGCTGCCCCCACCCTGTACCAGTGCCAGAGGTGTGCCTACTGACATGACATCTCTCACACAACTATGTAGGTCCCTCTGATATACCTCTGGGGCAATAGCCTGTAGCTGGTGAGTATGGAGGTCTTTTGTTCAGGTTTGCCAATACACTGGCCATGTTATGGCCATGGCATTTGCCATGCACACATTTAACACATCTACCCATAATGCATGCTGTACATGTTAACTTATTGTTGCTGTTAACTGCACTGCATCACAGTGGTCACCATGGTGGCATATCTGAAGGGTATGTAAGTATCCTGCAGTATAACTAACAACCTGTCAGTGCAACATGTGTGGGCAGAGATAAACATAATGGTGGGACAAATGACCTACAGTAGGGACATGTCTGAAACATTACCCTTATTTAGTGGCTACAACAGTGTATATACCAGAATTGCAATGGCAACTGTTACAGATCTACACAACAGCATATCACAATACCACATTCCACAACTTCTATAACCTGTAATGTGATCCTAACATGAGCAATGAATGTGTAAGATGGAATCCTATGTTAGAACATCAAATATAGGGAATACATTCCTTAACAAACAATGGAAGCATATGTGTGCACACATTCCAAATAACATATTGTGGAAGCAGCTTCTGAGGTACTGCAGCATTCACTCATCTTGAGTATGCATCTTCCATCAAGTACGGGTCCTCAGTGTCACACCAAGTAATGGTCTGCTGTCCAAGAAGTATGTCCATGACATTTGCCCACTCACCTGCAACAGAGGCAGCCGTGGCTTGCACACATCTTACAAACCATGAAATAGATCCTATATCCAAAAGGTAGCACTCAGGAGTGGTAGATGTAGCCTTACCTCACCATTGCATATACCATGGGAAACAGTGCAGACAGGCATGTATGTGACAATGAAGTGTGGGACACCATTAATGTAGAAAATAAATAGTTGTCCATCCAAGACAGACGACAACATATGTTGCAAACTGGTTACGGAGGCTGCCCAGACACATACAGCAACACTGAGGGACTTGCAGGAATGTCTAGCAAGTACTGCTTGTGCAGTACCTGTGTCAGTAATTACCTGGACTCTGCATAAGTGTGGCCTACGGGTTAGGATAATCAGATGGAAGAGTTGTTCCACAGGAGACATGATCCAGGGCTCTCTACAGGTAGCATATGCATAACATCAGGTCTCCCAAAGGCATGTGTTGCAATGTGTAATGGTGTACTGAGACTAAGGCTGAAACCTACAGACAGTATTTATAAAGATCCATGTGCTGCACAAGCAACACCTCATGCTACCTCAGGCCCACCACCCTCATCTGTACCTTGCTGGTGCCAGTGTACATCTTTAAGTTTGCTGTTCATTAGCAGGAACTAGGCCGGTAGACATGGTGTTCTGAATTTGGGACACTGCAAAATGACACTCATAGTTGTTAAGCATCTGCAGAAAGGCTGAGGATGGGGAGGGGTGTCATCCTGAAACACAACAGTGAACTGAAGTATACATCCAAACTCGCTAAGAATGGCTGTATTTGAACACAGTCAAGGTCATGCATTGTGCCAGATATAACCCTGACTCCACAGCAATAGTGAAGGCACTGTGTGACCTCCAAAGGCTGTGCATATGAGCTGACCTTGCAGTCTGACAGAGTTGGGGGACATTTGTATTGCAGAGTGACCAAATAATGGCAAGTGAAGATGGGCCATGCTAGTATACACCTTCCAGGAATAATGACTGCTGTAGTTCACTTAACAGGTGCTGCAACAAACCATCATGTTAAGGGTTTGCACACTTATGCAACCCATATATTGTATGCATTCCAATCAACATCTCACAACTAACGCATTTGTTTGATACTGCATTTGATTGAACAGGTCATGTGACACATATCAGGTGTGTGTGTGTGTGTAATGTTAACATATGCAGTATTGTGGCCCCATGGCATATCAGGGAAGAGGGTGGCATGTCAATAAGGGTGTGTACACTCCTCATAACCACAGTGCTTTGAAGGTTGTCAGTATAATTGCATTTTATTGCTCACATATGCACTGCTGATGATGAGATCTGCAAATTGGATGTCAGGCATTCACTATTGACAGCTGTCCTCATATCAGTATCAACCCAGATATGTGTCGGACAAACACATAGGGGCTGTGAGCAGCAGAGCAAACATAACTGACACACATATACACATTCAGCAATGGTGTGTACACTTGTGAGGTATGGTGCACAGTACATGGCAGGGTGCTGAACAGGTGCACACCAATACTGTGTACATGGGTGCAGTGTGTTCCAGGGGAAGGGGCATCACCTACTAACACAACTCATGCATCACAGAGATGTATAATGTTGGTAACAGGGATTGAGTGTAGCTGCACTGCATGCTGTTGAGTGCCATATGTCATGCATGTTGACAGTTGGGTAATGAGAGGTCTGTGTAATATATTTGTGCCACCTCCCCTCTAAGTGTGTGTGTGTGTGTGTGTGTGTGTGTGTGTGTGTGTGTGTGTGTGTGTGTGTGTGTGTGTAGAGGTAAGCAATGATGTACAGGTCTTAAAATACGTTTTTTGTGTGTGTGTGTGTGTGTGTGTAGAGGTAAGCAATGATGTACAGGTCTTAAAGTACGTTTTCTGATGTTCTTCATGTTTCACTGTTGCAGTCATTACATTTGGGTTATCCTGCTGGCAGGTTGCCCTCAGTCAGCCTGAATTCCAAAGTCTTGGGTCCTGCGTCAGTTGCTATCGCCTCTTCCCTGAAATCAGGTCGTCAGGGATATAAAAGATGCAGCCGACGCCATTTTATTTAGTTTTTCTTGCCGCGCGGTGCCCGAAGCAGAAGCAGTTTGCAAGTGCCAGTCGGCCGACTCCTGAGATTTTCGTGTTCGAGTTTCAGATCCAAAGTCTTCATTAAAAGCTAAGTACCCCATTGGGGAAACTTTTTTCTTGCTCCAGACCGATGTCAGAAAAAGTTAATAATTGTATTTCTTGTGGGAAGCAAATACCTCATAAGGACTTCCTTGTATTCCTTGCCTAGGCCCTGACCGCGATGTTGCTAGTTGTCGGTTTTGTGCTAGATTTAACCAACGCACTATTAAGCATCGGTACGATTTTGCATTAAGCTATTTTGGGCGAAGATTTAATTATACAATGTCGTCAGATAGCCATCTGACTACCAGAGTTCACAAAAAAACGTAAAGAAAAAGAAAAGGACAGGCAACCGAGGTCCAAAACCGACGACGAAGCATCTCCTAGCAAGTCGCCGGTTCTCAGTGAGGTGCTTTCACACCCCCTGACACCCACTACTTTAGAGTTGCAGGCCGCTACCGACTCCCACGTGGAGTCACCCAGGCCGCAGGAAACTCAAGGTATTTGAGCCTTGGAGATTATTCCCTCAGATGGGTCCGGAGCCGCTGAGCAGGCATCGGCTTCTGAGGGTGTATTCAGACCTAAACAATTATATATTAAACCGACTACAAAGACAAAGACTAAGACACCTTTAAAGGCAAAGAAACAAGTTCGCCAGTCACAAGGACAGGCCTCCATGCCCAAAAAACAGATGCTCAAAATGGCCGAAGACTTAATTACCTTGATCAGGGGTTCCCATCCCCCTCCTGATAAGAGGCCTAGGCAAGAGATAGACTATGAATCTTCAGATCAGGTTTCCATTTTTTCTGATTCCTCTTCTGATCAGGAATGTTCTCTTCCCCCCTATGAGGATTCTGATGCTGAAGAATCAATTCCTTCAGCTTCTCCTCCTGAGGACTACTCTTTTGGGAAAACCTTGCATACCATGAGGGAGCACTTCCACTGGGAGAGCCAAGATTTTTCAGAATCTAAGAAAAGGCTCAGTGACTTCCTTTTACTACCTCAACACAGGCCTCTAGCTATTCCACCTGTGTTGGACATTGTAGATGATGTGTTCTCGGAGTCTAGTCTGACCCCTGACTCTTTACCTCCAGCTCCTGTAAAGCTGGACAGATACTACAGGGTCCCTGACTCTCATAAATTCCTTTTCAAAAGCCCTACTGCAGACCCAGAAACTATTTCCCAGGGTCCAAAAGGGGTCAAGGCTTCTACTGCAAAAAATACTACCCCCTCTGACAGGGATTCTAGGGCTCTGGATAGATGGGGAAAAAAGATTTACACATCTGCTACTTTGGCTATAAGGGCCTTAAATTGCCAGTTTCATATGCTCAAATATCAGCAATATATCATGACACTGCTTAAACAGAAAATGATGGCAAATTCTGAATGTGCAAAAAACAAAGAAATGCAGGATTTATTGCATGCAGCTGAACAAGTTGGAAAGCATACTTTGCAATGTGGGTTTGATTCTCTGGAGGCCTCCTGCAGGGCCGCTGTTATGGGTTCTGTCATTAGGAGGCATGTTTGGTTAAAGGAACAATATCTGCCTGACCATGTTAAAGCAAATTTATTAGATGCTCCTTTTCAACATGATACATTGTTTGGTGTTAAGGCAGAAGAGGTGTTAAAGAAAATGGGGGACAAAGCTAAATCTATGCAAACGGTCAAGGATTTCTTACAATTACAGCCACCTAGATTTAGCAGACACTGGCCTACAAAGAATTGGTCCTTTCCAGTCTCAAACAGACCTCAAAGGGGCAGATCCAGGCACCGTAGAGGCAGATCACAGCCACAAGGATTCTACAGGTCTAAGCAGTGGAGTGCTTCTACCTCCAAAGGTGGAGAGGAGAAATCACAATAATATAGGAAACAGTCCCAATGACTTCCCCCTGCCTGCGCCAAGCACTTATCTTCTGGCAGCACCCTTAGGGGGAAAACTAGCACTTTTTTCTCAAAATTGGCACATTATAACCCAGGACAAATGGGTTCTAGACATAGTGTCACAAGGCTACAAGTTTCATTTCCATACCCTGCCAAGGGCAAACAGTTGGCCAGACCTGCCAAAAAATCAATGGGCAGAGGCTCAAAAACAAGTTGCAGCTCTCATGGACATGAGGGTTATTCAACAAGTACCACAGCAAGAGCAGGGACAAGGATTTTACTCAAGACTATTCTTGGTACCCAGAAAGGACAAAACATGGAGACCAATACTGGGACCTATCTATTCTAAACACTTTCCTGAATATACCAAAATTCAAGATGTTGACCTTACAGCAGCTAGTGCCCATGCTGGACAGCAAGGCTTTGCTCATGACTTTAGACCTAAAAGAGGCATACCTGCATGTCCCAATTAGACAATCATGCAGAAGATACCTCAGATTCAAGGCTGGCTCAAAGCATTACCAATTCTCTGCACTGCCCTTTGGCTTATCTACTGTGCCCAGGGTCTTCACAAAGTGCCTGGCACCAGTAATTGCTTACTGCAGACAAAGAGGAATACAAATATATCCTTACTTGGATGACTGCCTCATACAAGCAGAGAACAAGGACATTCTCCTACACCATCTGACTTTCGTGATAAGACTTTTACACGGCCTAGGGTACACAGTCAACAAAAAGAAATCAAAACTAGTACCCTCTCAAGAGATAATACAACTGCCCAGATGGCTTATCTCACTCCAGACAAACAAAGGCAACTGACTACCTATTTCAAGGAAATGGCAACAAAGGCCCAGTTATCTGCAAGAAAAAATTCTGCAGGCTTTGGGCTTCATGGTACCCTGCATCTTACTAATTCCATATGCAAGAATGCATATGAGGAAAATTCACTGGTACCTAAAAAGTGTCTGGACACAACATTGCCAAAGCCTGGAAACAATGATTACTCTAATTCCCTGCATGCAACAGGAATTTCGATGGTGGGCAAAGACTTGTCACCAAAACAAGGGACAGCCATTCTCACTACCCCCACCCAGGCAGAGCCTAATGACAGATGCATTAGATTATGCCTGGGGGCACACATGGCAGGAAGAGGCGTTCAGGGCACCTGGTCCACACACCAAAAGCATCTGCATATCAATCAAAAAGAGATGCTAGCTGTTCAAAATGCCCTGACAGCCTTCAAGGATCTACTTCATCCGGGACAACTACTGATAAAGACAGACAACACCATGGTCATGTGGTACATAAACAAGCAGGGGGCACTCATTCTTACCCCCTGTGCAGACTAGCCATGGTTTTATGGGACACAGCATTGACTTACCAAGTTCATCTGCAGGCACAATTCCTGCTAGGAAAGGAAAATACTCTGGCAGACGAACTAAGCAGAAACCTCATGGATCCCCACGAGTGGCACCTGGATCCACAAGTCTTCAGCATGATAACAATGAAATGGGGATGCCCGGATATAGATCTATTTGCCTCTCCTTAAAACAATCAACTTAAAAGATTCTGCACAAGGATTTATCACAGACAAGCTTGGAAAGTGGACGCCTTATCTTTCAACTGGACAAACCTATCAGTATATGCCTTTCTTCCATTGCCTCTCCTCCCCAAGGTACTCCTAAAGGTCAGGCAGGAGAAACCAAAAATGATTCTGATTGCCCCAGACTGGCCACGCCAGTACTGGTATCCGATCTTAAGAAACCTGTCCCAATGCCCAGCCTGGACCTTACCTCAAATACCTCATCTACTGTCCCAGCAAAACAATTAGATTCTGCACAGCCAACTCAGGACCCTAAACCTGGCAGCATGGTGGATAATGTAGCCATACAAACCACACTTCTCAGTAAAGCTGTGATGGATGTCATTTTAGAAGTCAGAAGGCCTAGTACTAGAAAATCCTATGCTGGGAAATGGAAGAGATTTTGCGCTTGGAACCAAGCTCAAGGAACTGATAAAGCTGTCCCAAATATTCCTCAGATTTTACAATATTTAACTGAGATGCTGGACAAAGGCCTATCTTTTTCATCAATTAAAATCCATGCCTCTGCCATTTCGGCTCATTACAATACAGAGCCACCACTCTTTTCTCACCCTTTATTAAGGCAGTACCTCAGAGGAGCCATAAACTTAAGGCCTCCAAGGAGAATGCCAATACCTGCATGGGACCTCAATTATGTCTTGGAAAAACTCACCTTACCTCCTTTTCAGCCAGCTGCTACTGCGGACATAAAGTTCTTATCTTGGAAAACAGCTCTGCTCCTAGCAATAACTTCTGCAAGATGAGTTTCAGAGCTACAGGCTCTCTTGGCTGTGGAACCCTATATCATTTTCTATCCAGACAGGGTCTCTCTGAGAACAAACCCTACATTTATGCCTAAGCTGGTATCCAGTGTTGCCCTTAACCAAACAATTCATTTGCCAACCTTTTATCCAAATCCACAGAACAAGGGGGAGAAAATTCTGCATTCTTTGGACGTACACAGACAACTTAGATTCTACTTGGACAAAACTAAAGTTTTCAGAAAGAGCAATTACTAGTGGCATATGCCACAGCATCACAAGGAAATGCTATCTCCAAACAGACTATTTCAAAGTGGATATGTCACTGCATTCGTTTCTGCTACTCACAGTATGGCAAACCAGTGCCTAAGGGCATTAGGCCACATTCAACCAGAGATGCAGCCACTTCTGCAGCCTTTCTCAGGGGAGTACCAAGCAAAGACATTTTGGAGGCTGCTACTTGGAGTTCAGTGCATACCTTTACAAAACATTACAATCTCCCTCTTTACTCTAAATCCAGGGCAGGCTTCACCATTGCAGTTTTGCAGGGCCTCATACCCGCTCCTAATGCTGTTTAGCTCCAGCCCCACAACCATAGCTTTGGGACTCAACCCAAATGTAATGACTGCAACAGTGAAACACGAAGAACATTGTACAGTTCTGTACACTTACCATAAATGTAGATGTTCAAGTGTATTCCATGTTGCAGTCCAGGTTACCCTCCCACCATCCCCCTTATTTTTGCTGGAACTTATCTTTACTTCTCTAATCTATACAACCTATGTGGTGTATTTGCTTATAGATGAAGATAAAGCTTATTTTGGTGCATGTATGTTTTACTTATATAATTTTAGCCTACCTTTTTGGGGGCACCTGACATCTGGGGCAAGAAAAACTAAATAAAATGGCATCAGCTGCATCTTTTATACCCCTGATGACCTGACGTCAGGGAAGAGGCGACAGCAACTGACGCAGGATCCAAGACTTTGGAATTCAGGCCAACTGAGGGCAACCTGCCAGCAGGATAACCCAAATGTAATGACTGCAACAGTGAGTACACTTGAACATCTACATTTATGGTAAGTGTACACAACTGTACTTTTTCCCCTCACAGGTGGCGAGGTGGGTCAAGGTCCCTCCTGCAGGCAGACTGATGTTAGTGTCCATACAGACTCTGACAATGATGATAGGTATGGTGAGGCACAGGCAGGGTTGATTGGGGCTGAACCTGTGCCATCGGTTGACATCCCACTGTTATCCACCCCATCCCCACACACAGTCAAATTGCCTATACATACCCCATTACCACTGGCCATAGATGAGGGACAGTTGGTGGGTAGTGGCATGGGACAGGACAGTGTGGTGACAATGCAAGTGTCTGTACATAGCAGCCATAGCCGGATGACTGGTGAGGTACCACACAGGCAGATGTACAGGGGTGCTCATAGGAGGACTGCTGGCCATCATGCCCCTGGCAGAAGTGCCACAGCAGGTGTCACCAGACGCATGTTTCGGGCCATCATGGAGGCACAGGCACATATGGAATGTTATACCAGACAGGGTCTGAGGCTCCAGAGGGCCACTCATTCTGCTGTTAATGATCTCACAGGTGCCCACCGTTATTTTGCAGAGGTCCTGGATAGACGGTTGGATGAGATGGTGGGAATCCTTGACCGTGCAATGTCTGTGTCAGAGCATATGGTGGGAGTAGGGCAACAGCGACGTGGACGTAGATCAGCAACACCAACAGGTGAAGGTCTACATGGACATGCAACAAGTCAGAGCCGCTTCCATAGTGGCAGTACCAGCAGCAGCACTTCGGGGGGGGGGGTGCTGTCCACACCACAACACAGCAGGCCACAACCACGTAGCCCTGGCCAGCCGGCGGACATTTGTCATCATCAGGGAAGAGTAGCATATCTGGCCTTGTACCTGGTAGTACCTGTGGAACCCCTGGCAGGCACAGTTCTTGTGTCCATGGCTGGAGACAGTGAACTGTACACCCTGCTATGTATGGTCTGCAGCTGTCCAACAAACCCCTGTATAGGCAGCCACATGGCCGAACTGTGTACATACATACACACATCACCAACACAACTAGGGCACTTCCATACCTACACATACCACATCTGCACAGCCCAGTTAATAACGAAACCCCCTAGCATACACACATGATGTCAACCAAACGGCTCAGCCTAGGTCTCTGGCCAACCCACAACACACCCTGTGCATATGATGATACCTGTGCCACATCTCTGTTATCCATACCATCAATGCAGGGACAGGATAATATGGTTCTGATGCACAGAGTGACTGTACAAAGGTTTAGCAATGTAATGCTGTGTAACACGTCTGCATGAAAGTTTAATGCTTACATGTCAGGATGTGTAGCAATCCAGCCATGATGCATTATAGCTGTTATTAACACTGACTGATGGTGGTCTCCGTAATGTATTCAGTTTGTGTTGGAGGTGTTTATGTGTCAGAAGGATGTTGGTCTGCTGTTGTTTCCTACAAGGGGTATGGCACTGTGGTGACACATTGACTGTGTAATATCCTGGGTACAGCTGAACACAAGTTACAGGTCTGTATAAGAGTTACTGCATGTGCCACATGGCTGATAGGTCTGAGGGGTGTATACAGGTGAGAGCATGGGGGCTGATGTCAGCAGGCCTTCTACAGTGGAAAATGGTAAGTTTACTGGGTGGCACACACCACATGTTTTTGTATAACACACACACACACACAGAGGCTTTGGTGTTGATCTAATACACAGAGAATACTGTACACATGGATGTACTTCATTTTGCAGTTAACCCGTTTTAGCCGATGTAGTTCCACCAAGACATAATAGGCAAACCATCACATCAGTAAATAATCAGTCTGCTACTTTAATGTCATCGACGATGGTACTGCCAGGGTATATGTCCCCTTCCCAAATGTAGTGCAATCCCGGCATTGGTAAACATAGGTGTGCTGGTGTAGGTGGGGCAGTCCTACACTTTGGAGGGTGTGGGGTGGTGTAGAGCCGTACATAGTGTGAGTGATGACTACTTAACCTGTTAACATACACTACAGTATTACAGCAGACTAAGCGTGGGGATACACACAACAGTGACCCCAATGACAGTGGTTATGTCCACAACATCGACAGCCAACTATATCTACCAACTCCAGTATCGCTGTACAGCTATACAGTGGGGAAAAGGACATTTACACATGTACTAGTTTGATGGAATGAATTTCCATGACATGATTCCTTTGAAATGTTAGCATTTGCCAGTCAGTTCTTGGACAGATGAACTCCTAGGACATGTATATTCTGCAAACTGAAGTAGATCCCTTCACATACACACACACACACTTACTTGGCAACACTGAGAGTAGAACCCCTACCTAGGTTCTTATTGCTACTAATGTGTTTGGCCTTAATTGCACACACCACACAGCTTTTAGGATGAGGTGTGTCCAGAGTCTCTTGTTAAGTGAGGAACATCAACAGGCCTTGTACAGTATGGTAATGGGAGATGTACTGGGTGTTAATGGACAATACATAGTATGCCATACTGTCATATACACATTGACAAACACATAACAGTCATAGACATATCTGAGAGACCTTGGTTTATCAGTGCTAACTACGTTGTCAGTGAGTCCATTCTGTTACAGATAATTTGCATACAGCACATGCATCATTGGGCTGGATAGTGTACTCAGTTACCTGTATGGTTAATGATGACAGTGGTCTTCATACAGTGGACTTTGGGACATGTACTGGGGGTACCAAGGTGTAAAGACAGTATACCCAGCACCCACACCCCACATTGGATATTTTACTCACTGAAAACCATGATAATACTGTGACATACCCACAATCACACATTGACCAGGACTGCAATACAACCCCTTGTCTATCTCATCAGTGCTACTACAGGGATATGCATTTATTGCACATGCCATAGGGATAGTAGGGTGATAGTTTGTCATGGCTCTCCTAATGTCAGCAGCATCACTATGCCTTATACTGTATGGCCAGGTGTATTGTATTTGGAGAATGTGGCCTCAAAATGCTGTATCCTACAAATATACACACTTGCACACATACACACACTTGCCAGGACTCAGAGGGTAACCCGTGCCTATCTACCAATTTAGGTTCATAGGTATAGGTTCATAGGTTAGTACTAAGCTAACTGCCCTTGTGAGCCATTTTAAGCTTAGCCAATTATCCCTTGTGAGACTCAAACCATGCACCTTGTGTTTGTAAGGCAAACACCTTAACCATTAGGCCACCCAACCAACAGTGTTGTGCTGGTACTGCAAGCTACAGGTAGCCCATAGGGTGAAGAGTGTAACAAGATACATATAATGTCCATTACAGCAGCAGCCATTTCTAACTATGACAATGGGGGTGTAGTATGTGAGAAGGTCCTCAGGGTATTAGCAACTGCAGGTTTACAAACACACAGACACTGTTATTCTCAGCAGTGCACAGTGACACATTTGTCAGTACTGGGGTCCATAGGTGTAGGTGTTCCTAGGTGTGTACCAGGATATTGTCCATGGAGAGATGAGAAGAGTAGGGGATGTGGGTACAGTGGTATCATGCCACCTGACATTTGTCAGCAGGCCATCTAGCAACTGATGCCACATGAGTGATCCTCAGGGTAACAGTGAAATGCAACATCCAATCATCTGGTTGTATCTTGCAGAGGGCCAGTGAGGTGCTCCAGTTAACATGTATGCAACATATATTACATAACATGGCCAGTGTCTGGGTTGGAGACCTGTACCTAAGCATGTTCTGTTGACTGTGGTAGTCTGGTTGAGGTATCCATGGCATGTGGTGCATACAGGGTGGGGTTTCCTAGCTGTGGCATTCATAACACAACTGGGCAGACATGTTAGTGTCAGTAAAGCATAAATTGCCTGTGAGCAGCCAAGATGGATACCTGACATCTGTACAGAGGGCAGACAGAAATCAGCTAACCAACAGGTTATGCATTAGGATTAATGTTTTGACAGATAGACGTCTGCCACTGATTGGTATGCCATTACTACATGACAGCAGCCCTCAATGACATGTCCTATACAAGTAGTAGTCTACAGTTAATATCCACATATCAGATCAATATCCAGTAGCAAGTACTTAGCACACAGCTCACAGACCAAGAACACGATAGTACTCAGAGTCCAGCTTTGCATGCAGGGGTGTATGGTTCCAGTACTACAATCTGCAATCTACCTTTCCTTGGGAAAGCACTGCTAACAGTAGTAACATAATGATACAATACATGCAAGTGTGACTGCATATAACCTGGGATACTACCCATGTATGAAACACATACAAAAGGAAAAGATTGTTGTAATAGCCATATATACTCAGGTGTCCCAGACACTATTCTCACACCCCTTGCTACTGTAATGACAGCACATAGAAGCATATTATCTACATGGAATTAAATACACTTATTAAAGATGTCATTACCCTGCTGTTTTATCAGTCTGGAGTGTGATCACTGGTTACCAAGGCTAAGCTATGCTTAGCAGGTGTAAGCATTGCTTAAATATAAATGCTAAGCAGATTTGCACACTGGTAAGAGAAGCCTACATGATGTAAGCGCCTATTCGTTTAACCATATGTTAGCACTGCTTATTGTCACGCAAACCCATGCAAACCCACTTAAAACTGCCTTAACCACACTGTATCCAACAGTTCTTGTTCTGCCTAGCAACAAAATAAACAGCCCTTGTAGGTCTTGAACCTAGGACCCCGTACACTATAGTCACAGCAATTAACCACTAAGCCATCACAGCTGTGAAAATGGTTGTTGTTTTTTCCAGTATATCTGTCAGTACATTTACTGAATAGTATTGAACAACTGCTTTGACTTCTACAATTGTGTAGTACTTGTTAGTGATATTAGTGTTGAATCAAGTATGTTGGTATATCTGAAAATACACATATAAGATAAATATGGTGTGATACATCTGTGAAGGTATATACAACAGTCATGTCTACACATAAGGATATGGATATATATATTTATTATAATATATATAATTATATATATATATATATGTATATATATATATATATATATATATATATATATATATATATATACACACACACACACACATATGTAGATATATGTACACACGTACATACACACACAGACACATATATATATATATATATATATATATATATATATATATATATATGTGTGTGTGTGTGTATTGAGTTATATATATATATATATATATATATATATATATATATATATATATATATATATATATCTGTATATGTATGAGGTGGAGTTCAGGGGTGAGTTAAGGCAGGCACCGGGTGACAGTGAAAAGTTACCAAATAGCTGGGTAACTACAGCAGAGCTAGTAAGGGAGACGGCTAGAAAGGTGCTTGGTATCACATCTGGACAGAGGAAGGACGACAAGGAGACATGGTGGTGGAATGAGGAAGTACAGGAGAGTATACAGAGAAAGAGGTTGGCAAAGAAGAAGTGGGATTGTCAGAGAGATGAAGAAAGTAGACAGGAGTATAAGGAGATGAGGTGCATGGCAAACAGAGAGGTGGCGAAGGCTAAGGATAAGGCATATGAAGAGTTGTATGAAAGGTTGGACACTAAGGAGGGAGAAAAGGACCTGTACCGATTGGCTAGACAGAGGGACCAAGCTAGGAAAGCTGTGCAGCAGGTAAAGGTGATAAAGGATAATGAGGAAAACATACTCACAGGCATAAAGGATAATGAGGGAAACATACTCACAAGCGAGGAGAGTGTGTTGAGGAGATGGAAAGAGTACTTTGAGGGGTTGATGAATGAAAAGAATGAGAGGGAGAGAAGGTTGGATGATGTAGGGATAGTGAATCATGAAGTACAGTGGATTAGCAAGGAGGAAGTAAGGATAGCTATGAAGAGAATGAAGAATGGAAAAGCTGTTGGTCCAAATGACATACCTGTTGAAGCATGGAGGTGTTTAGATGAAATGGTAGTGGAGTTTTTAATCAGATTATTTAGTGAAATCTTGGAAAGTGAGAGGATGCCTGAGGAATGGAGAAAAAGTGTTTTGGTACCAATTTTTAAGAATAAGGGTGATGTGCAGAGCTGTAGTAACTACAGAGGGATTAAACTGATCAGTCACAGCATGAAGTTATGGGAAAGAGTAGTGAAAGCAAGGTTAAGAAGGGACTTGATGATTAGTGATCAGCAGTATGGTTTCATGCCAGGAAAGAGCACTACAGATGCGATCTTTGCTCTGAGAGTGTTGATGGAGAAGTGCAGAGAATGTCGGAAGGAGTTGCATTGTGAGAAAGCATATGACAGGGTGCCTAGAGAGGAGTTGTGGTATTGTATGAGGAGGTCAGGAGTGTCAGAAAAGTATGTAAGAGTGGTACAGGATATGTACGAGGGTAGTGTGACAGCGGTGAGGTCTGTGGTGGGAGTGACGGATGCATTTAAGGTGGAGGTGGAGTTACATCATGGATCAGCTCTGAGCCCTTTCTTATTTGCAATGGTGATGGACAGGTTGACAGACGAGATCAGACAGAAGTCCCCGTGGACTATGATATTTGCAGATGACATTGTGATCTGTAGTGAGAGTAGGGAACAGGTGGAGGAGACCCTGGATAGATGGAGATATGCTCTAGAGAGAAGAGGAATGAAGGTCAGCAGGACTAAGACAGAATATATGTGTGTGAATGAGAGGAAGGATAGAGGAATGGTGAGGATGCAAGGCGTAGAGGTGGTGAAGGTGGATGAGTTTAAATACTTGGGGTCAATAGTTCAGAGTAACGGTGAGTGTGGAAGAGAGGTGAAGAAGAGAGTACAGGCAGGATTTAGTGGGTGTAGATGAGTGTCAGGAGTGATTTGTGACAGACGAGTACCTGTAAGAGTGAAAGGGAAGGTCTACAAGAAGGTAGTAAGACCAGCTATGTTATATGGGTTGGAGACAGTGGCATTGATAAAAAGGCAAGAGTTTGAGCTGGATGTGGCAGAATTAAAGATGTTCAGATTTGCACTGGGTGTGACGAGGGTGGACAGGATTAGGAATAAGTATATTAGAGGGTCAGCCCAGGTTGAAAGGTTTGGAGACAAAGCCAGAGAGGCACAATTACGTTGGTTTGGACATGGGCTGAGGAGGGATGCTGAGTATATTGGGAAAAAGATGCTAAGAATGAAGCTACCAGGTAACAGGAAAAGAGGAAGGCCTAAGATAAGGTTTATGGATGTGGTGAGAGAGGACATGCAGGTGGTTGGTGTGACAGAGCAAGATGCAGAGGACAGGAAGAAATGGAAACTGGTGATCTGCTGTGGTGACCCCTAACGGAAACAGCCGAAAGATGATGATGATGATTTATCTGTATATGTATATATATATATATATATATATATATATATATATATATATAGAGAGAGAGAGAGAGAGAGAGCCACAAAGCTTATACGGCTGATACATGGCCAAAGGGTTATGTCAAGGTGAATGACACCAGGAGGCATGCTAAAGTAGGCCAATGGGAGGTGTAGTGATCATTAGTCTCCACACACACACACACACACACACACACACACACACACACACACACACACACACACACGCCAGTACTGAGATGCATAGGTTCATTGTTTCGCAGGTGTGTAGTAGGTAATTGGGCCTGATGGCTGTACAAGGCTAGGCATAGAGAATACCTTGGCATCAAGCCACATGACAGTGGTCTCCAGTATGGCTCAGGGGTGTAGTCCCTGGGGTAGTCCCCTCAGGTGGGTATTGTATTCACCATCCACTCATCTGGATTACTATTGTGGGTGGCCAGTGATGTGCACTGCCTCCTATGTATGTGAGCTATATTCCATAACATGGACAGTGTCTGTGTTGTGCACATATCCCACACACATGTTCTTTGACACGTGGAAGTGTATTTGAGGTCTCTGGGGCATGTTGTGTGTACAGATTGTTATCTTCTGATGTAGCATTCCTGACCTAATTTGGGGAGACCTGGCTATGGAACTGAGGTTGTGCTGACTGCGTGATACAGGTATTCAGTGGAGTTAGTGGCGTCTCTCCATACAGGGCATGTGTATAAGGCATGGTATTCCCTTTGTGGGTTACATTTGCAGACTATACCGTTGTTGCAGTCTTCCAGTGGGAAACATAGCAAAAGGACCACTGTAAGCATTTATTTACCTACTGTAGGGATGGAAAAGGGTGCCATGTCCTTTTACTTGCTGGATAACACACAGTCAGGAGATGTTACACATCACAGTACTTTCTGATGTCAGTGGTACTGTTGTGGTCAACAAGCATGTAGTCCAGTGCAATCACACCATGGTTACTATCTATGGGCAATATGCAGGGAACTACCAGTATAGTGGTTGTTGCCTAGCCAAGTGTGTTTGTGTATGAGACATGGGTGGAGAGTGTTCTCTGAGTAATACAAGGGTTGCCTCTATTGTTCACTGATCCATAATGTCACATGTAGGGCTATGGATTGTCTACACCAGCCTCTCTGGTGTTTCACATCGGTTGTCCTTGTAATGTGGACATTGTGACATATAGCATGTCTTCAGTATAATAATTTAGCAAAACGTGACCCACAACGCATCCTGTTATTACACAATCACAGCAACCTCCAAACAGGATACTGATGACACACACACACACACACACACACACACACACACACACACACACACACACACACACACACACACACACCTTCCAGTACTGACATTCAACCCCCTAACTAGCTATGTATTGCTACTACAGTGGACCACATTTATCGCATGCACCACAGAGCCTATTGGATGGATGTTGTCCCACAGTACTTCTAAGGTGAGGAACATCACCAGCCCTTGTAAATACTGGCATTGGGTGATGTAGTGGGTGGCAGATCCCAAAAGTAATTTTACACTAATTACACATTTACATTTGCCAGGGGTGAGGTTCAAACCTCTGTCTAACAATCTTTACAGACCATTATGTTACATATTTACCACATGCACCACTGACCTGCCATGGCTTATGGTTGACAACAGGTACTTGTAAGGTGGATGATATCTGCAGGACTGCTAAAGTCAGGCTCTGAGATGTGTACTGGCTGTAAATGGGGCCAAAATCTTTGAGGTACACACATACATATGTACACATACAAACACTTTCCACAGATGAGATTCAAACCCATATGTGTGTAGTTACTGCTACTACATTGTTCCGCATTTATGGCATGCACCACAGAGGTTATAGGGCTAGCCCTTTTCCAAAGGGGGTATTTCAAGGTGACTGACATCAGCAGGCTTTCAAAATTAGGGCAATGGGAGGTGTAGTGACTGTGAATGGCCTCAAAGTCATTAATCTCTACACACAAACACACAGAGTTTCACCATTGCTATGTCTGGGATTAGAACTCCTACCTGCCTAGTATGTTACAGTAAGCATTATACAGTTATCGCACGTGCCACGGAGCTTTTAGGGCTAGCCCTTATCCAAAGGGGTATTTCAAGGTGACTGACATCAGCAGGCTTGCTAAAGTAGGGCAGTGGGAGGTGTAGTGACTGTGAATGGCCTCAAAATTATTAATCTCTACACACACACATACACACACACACACACACACACACACACACACACACACACACACACACACACACACAGACACACACACACACAGATACACACACACACACACACACACACACACACACACACACACACACACACACACACACACACACACACACACACACACACACACACACACACACACAGAGTTTTACAATTGCTATGTCTGGGATTAGAACTCCTACCTAACTAGTATGTTGCAGTATAGCATTACGCCGTTATTGCACATGCCACGGAGATTATGGGGCTGATAATTGGCCAGAGGGTTATTTCAAGGAGACTGACATCAGCATGAGTGCTAACATTTGACAGGACTAGGTATATAAATGCTAGATGAATACTGATTTGTACTGTCATGTTACACAGTTATCAGACACACCACAGACACTATAGGGCTGAGAGCTACCAAAAGCAAATGTCTACAGTGATTGACATTGGCACATCGTATGATATTAGCCAATTGGATGTGTGGTGGGTGGGACAGGACTCATGATGGCAGTCTCTTTGTCACTGTCTGCCTTGCTGTTCCCCGCATCTCTGTGTGTGCATGTTTTACCTATTATAGCATGTTGGCCTTGGATATGTGTGAGTATTCCTATCCAATGTGTGTGCAAAGCATGAGTGGTGTGCAATGTGGTGTGTATGCACAGACATCTTCGACCGACAGATATGTATAGTCCACTGTTGTTGTCAGACATGGGCTTCATTTCTCTGCGTTGGAGCATGCCCAGTATGACCTTCTGTATGTTGTTGTCAGACATGGGAGTGTAGGAGCATGCCCAGTATAACCTTCTGTATTGAGTGTGTGAATCCATTCCAGGTAGGTTGTACTCCAGTGCAGGATTTTGTGTTCTACACCTACAGCCAGCAACCTGTTTTTGCAGAATATCTGTAGAAAGGTTGACAATATGGAGTCACAATGGGTAACATATAGCGGGATACTGTAACTATTGCTGTCTGTGCTGCTTGTTTTACATGATTGGTGTTAGCAGAGGTATTCAGACGTACTGTTTTACACTGTGATGTATTATGTCATCAACTAACAACGGATATACTTATTTGCTCAGTTATTTCCTGGGAAATACAAAATGAATGACGCTGTGTCCAGTATTGTGGTCTTCAGCCTACATATTCTTGCACACTCATGTCATTCTGGAGGGGTAGCTGCAGACACTTGCTGATGGATCTGCGTAAATGGTCCAGCACCTTGGTTCTGTGGTGGCTGAGTATCCCCTCCTTGTACATCTATCGACATAACAGAATGGCCATATCCTGCTGTGGTCATAATTCTCAGCTGTACAGATTCACCCAGGTTACCCAGAGGCAGGGCTCATATATCAGGTCAGTTCCCCTTCACATTGTGGTTTACGAGCGGGTTTGTAGCCACCCATTACTGGGTTTGCAGGCAAGGGTAGTATGGGCACACATCAGAGTTTCAGACTTCACACACTCCATGACGTCCATGCTTCTACACCCCTCCCCGCTCTGTTATTCTGTCCTCTTCCTAACATTATGCGTGTGGATATCTGCAAAGTATCCCTATAGCTGTCCCTTCATCCCACCGTTATTGAGGAGTTGGTCCACAGTTCATGCAGTAGGACATGGTGGGCATGCTACTGGGATTTGTCGACATGGCCTTGCATTTGTGTTCTGTGGACTGTGTTATGTTGTTATTTGGGACCCTGTGAGGTAACATATGTTGGCAGTACGGGTGAGGCATAGGCCTTTGACAGAGGACTGTAGGGCACTTGGTAGTGATGCAGGCCATCTGTAGCAGACCAGTGCATTCTGTCACTCCTACAGTCCCAGGCTGCAAGCCACTGGATTCCCCTGGGGTGACAGGGCAAGTGTTCGAGGTGTTAATGGCAATAGTTCCTGTCCATATTAATCCATTGGTCTGGATGCTGACAGGGTGCTGTTTACATCTATGGAGACCACCTCTCTACGGTACAGATTTTCGCAGAATGTCCAGATTTTTGCCTCATATTTTTGGCCTGTACCTCTTTTTTCCTGGCAAATCACTAGAATGATCTCAGGATTGAAGTCACTAAATAATGACATGCATTTGAGTTTCAGACTTCATATTCTTTGGAAAATGTATATTAAAACAAATCCTGTTACTCTAGCAACTTTCTAAGTTTATAAGAGCAATATTTAAAATATGTCCCTATTTGTACCCCCATTTTGTCAAACTTTGTCCAGATATTTTGCATCAACAGGTTGAGCAGTATAAGCATGCTGCATTCTGTGAGTATTCCCATACAGAAGTGGGGGTCATGCTGTACTCATTCCCAACAGCAGGGATATGACCTGTGATAAACCTGTGGATGATGGTGGGGTGAGCTGAGTACATGTGTGATGTGGAGGCTTCTTGCAGCTGACTCACAGATATACCTGGGACATTCCCCTTATGCTGCCTTGTGCGGGAACATAGGTATTCTCTCATTACTTCATAACTGTGTCTTTTGTGTTCTGCCACTGATTGGCCAGAATACATCAGTATTCCATACTACACAGACAACTAATGTGCTGCTAACCTGTATGTACAATTCCAAAGGTGTGTGCAGTTGACAGTTACATTTTATGTTCTCTGTCTAGGGTACTTCCACCTGTGTACTGTGTGTATGTCTGAGCCCACATTCATGGCACGTCCATCTTTTAGATGGTGACAGATATTGACATCTGAACAATGAGTATGGATAACTGCTGAATTAGGTCTTGCTGGGATGCATTGTGGTTGGCACTGCAGTTGTCAGAACATGGCCCTGTCATCGACAGTAGTGGCCATAGGCCACCGGGACACAACCCTCTATGCTTACATGCTGACCACTTCCACACAATGTACAACACACAACAACCTAACACACAAAGCCCTGCATATTGTACACATGCAACAATCTTGCCTGTAAATTGGGCCAGCTCAGATATTCTGTGCTCCACTGTTATTAACCCCACTCGTACATGCTACTGCATTTCTATATAGGATTGTGGGGGGGGGGGGCACACCTGACAACTGTAAACATTTGCTATGACTGTACTGGTATTTCAGGTACTCTGTTGGCTTCCATTTCATTTTGTATTCTGACCTATCATGCAGACTAGATGCATATCAGTAGAGTACATATCTTAGTTTTTATTGACTTACATTTCTGTTTCAGACTTCATACCCTGCAGAACTAACATACAACTGCCTGACCTTTGTTAGTCTGTCTGTGTAGGTTTGGAGGGGGGCTGTTATCCATTGCCATTAATTGGAGGCCGTAGCACAGCCTTTCTTTATGGTCATCTACACCTGTCTTGCTGGCTGAAGCTGTTGTTGGGTATGTGAAGCTCACTGATATGCATGTGTGTGTCCTATAGACACACATTTGAGCCACCACATGTACTGCAGTGGGATATGTCACCTTGTCTAGTACTGCCTAGTTTGTTGACACCAGTATTTGTAATGGATTCCATGCTGCCCATGTAGGTGCCTATTATCTGCTGCCATCCCATTCAGCCACCCAGTTCTTTTGCATGCTCACATCCATACCATAGCTACAACTGGCAGAACATACTACTCCATTCAGCAATTGATAGGAATAGTGAGTTGCTTGTGGCTGTGCCAGTATTGAGGATGGTGCTGGAGGGCTGATTATGTCGGGTGCACATAGTATACTCCCTATACATGGTAAAGCACAGGTAGTGTCATGTTTGGCATCCCTTTTACTGTATGTGCAAGTCAGAGAGAGGTGTCATTCCCTGGGTTCCTACCATGTCAGTGTATGTGCTATGAGTTGCCTCTTTGCCAAAGCCTGGGAGTAATGGGCACGCCTCTTTCTGCCTATATGGACAGGCCCAGGTTGTTCCTCCTCCGAGTCACTCTGTGCCTGTGCTGGCCTTGGCAATGGTGGGGGGCTGTGTGGCCCTGCCGCGTGCTGTTCCTGCTGCAGCTGTTTCAGCAGGATCATATTGCATAGCATGGCACATACAATGAAAATTTCTGTACATGTAAGTGAAGAGTACTGTAAGGCTCCACTAGATATGTCCAGGCACTGGAACCATGACTTGAGCATCCCAAACATGCGCTCTTTTATTCTCGTTTGTGCATGTGCCTCATTATGGAGTTCTTGTTCGGGTGCGTGTGCATTTCTGATGGGTGTCATCAGCCACGGCTCCAGTGTGTAACCAGCATCTCCCACTAAGTGGCCATATGGGACTGTCCCCTCTGGCAAATCTCTGGTACAGCTGTGTCATATGCCAGATGTGGGAGTCTTGATAGCTTCCAGGGCTGCCAGCACACACATTCATTATAATGCCCTGGGCATCGCACACAACCTGGCAGTTGATGGAGGGGAAGCCCTTGTGGTTTATGTAGACCCTACCCCACTTACCAGGTGGTGCTTTGATGTGTATGTGCGTGCAGTCTATAACACCCACTACCTCAGGGTATTGTGTTATTTGGTGGAAGACGCATATTGCTGGTCAATGCCTCACGGGTATTGGAGAAATATATGTGCTCACTGGCATGTGCTGACATGGCATCCAGGAACTGGTGGAGTACCTTGGATGCTGATGCCTATGAGATCCCCTTGATATCCTCAGTTGGCCTTTGGAAGGTACCTGTTGCTAGTATTCTTAAGCCTACACATACCTTGGTATCCACTGGGATGGATTCCCCTCTGTTGGTTCTGTGTGTGAGGCATGGCTGGCACAGCTCAACAATTTGCTGTAGGATGTCCCTGTCCACCCTGTAGCGCTCCACTATCTCCAGCTCATGTAGCCCCTGGTTGGTTACCCTGGGTCTGTACACTGTTCTCCTTCTCCTCACTGTGGGTTGGTCATCAGCATTCTCATCCTCACCATCCTCACCCTCTTCCACATATTGATGAATGAGAGTGACAGCAGCCCCTATCATTTTGTTTGTTTTGTCTGGTAAAATTTCCCCGTCTGTGTACACTGGTGGTGTAGAGTTTGTGAGAAAAACCAGAGTGAAAGGTGTTTGCATAGTTTATAGTAGTGTGCTGGGCTGGGCTGGGCTGGACTGCTGCCTGTGTAATTGGCTGATTCTGATACATTTCACCTGCCAACTATGCTAGTTCTCCTTGATTGCCTTGCTACTGCTGTTTTCCCTTCCCATTGCCTTCCCATTTAAGCCCGAGGTGTGCCGTGCATACCCAGTTTTCAGATGTGAACAGAGCTGCTATTTCTTGGGGGGTTTTTTTGTTTAAAACCTGGTGTGCAGTGTGCATACCCATTTAGGCAATGTAAACACTGCTAGGCAGCGTCAGACACACCCCTTTTCTTAGCTGTGCTTAGCTAAGGGCAAACATGGGCCACAGAGCTCCAATAAGCTTACAACATGCATGACACTCCCCCTTATGAGTTCATCTACCTCTTAGGCTTGCACCATGGTGTTGCTGCACTTACACGGTTGGGTGCTAACTAACGCTGAGGGAAAATCTGTGATTCAGTATCAATCCCCTCATTTGCATGAAACTGACTACTATTGCATGGTTACAAGACTGACACACAGCCTTCCCCCTTAGCAACCACTATTCAATGGTATTGTTGTCTTCTGCACGCCATTACCTATTATGGCAGAATGCTGATTTTGGGTTAAAAGCTTATTTCCAGCCATTTTTTTTATTTTTGGGCCGATCCCATTTGCTCAACGCTGCCCTACACTTAAATGGCCGAAATAGGACAAACAAAAAAAAATAAAAGTTATTTTTTATAATTTTGCAACTATTTACAATGCCAGTGGCCATCTATTTGGCCATTGGCATGCCTACTACATTGAATACATGCTTTCTTTGGAGCTATGATGCCTCCGTTTTATAATTTGCAGAAACATATTCAGTTGGTAGCTTGAGTACATTTCTGCAGGTTACACTATTCCTGCACAAATGCCTGCCTGCTTCCTGGCTCACTAATTCACCTAATTTGCATGGTTTTCACCCGCAAATGTGGTAATTAGCATACAGTCACTGTGTCTGTGCAGGAATAGTGTTGGAGCGCTCGTCCATGTCCCGGGAACTCATTCCTGGATCGCTCGTCGGGCATATTGCGTGCAGCAGCACTGTTCCTGCACACCATGCAGAGGTTGCTGAATCCTGGGGAACCAGTTGTTATTCAGAACATTTTTATGGAAATGTCAAGGTACTAAGCAAAATGGCATCACACGCATAAATAACAAGTAGCTTTGTTAAAACAGAATTTGGATTCTTTACGGAAACAGAATAAAAAATTACAGAAGATATGAAGTAGCTGCATAAACAGTCTGTGGTACTCTGGAAAGACCAAACTAAATAAGGCAAAATGAAAAGGTGCTTATTTTAAAGGAGTTAGAAAAGACTGTGCATACATTGGAACACAGGAAAAGATAAACTGGCATTTAAATGTAAAGAAACATAGAGATATCATTTTCAGAACCAAACTGACATTGTGTGTTTGCAGATGGAGATGAAAGAATTGTGTTAGGAGTCACAGTTTGGTAATGATGTTCTTCTGCTTGATGTTAAAGTGCATTACTGAGTGCACAATTAAAAAAAATGAGAGTAAAGTTAAGAAGTATTAGATAGACATTCCCCTAAAGAAAAAAGGAAGGGCTTTTTAATCCAACTTTCATAACAAACCTAGGCATGTAAGTAAACACTTGGCATTTGGCAGTGTTTAACATGAAAATTCTTTGTGCAGAGAAGTTAAATAATATAAAAGTGAATTAAAATACTTAGTCCATGCAAGATTGGGTAGAATAATATAAGAGAAATGAGAACCATGGGAATGAGCTGCAGAAAGAAAGAGAAATCGAGTCTTGCATTCACTCAGCAAATTCAGACTCTGATAAGTGCACAGCAGTAACTGCAATGCTGATAGATACGAAAAAAGTAACGAATCTTCACAGATAGCAGAGTCTCTCACTAAATTCCTGATACAAGAGAAAATGTCACACATATTCTCGACATGAGCAGCTAAACAAAACAGTGATGTAATGCAATAGCCTGTTGATCCTAGTGTGATCGTAGAAAAAATGGATCCAATTCAAAAGTACAGAAACAATCTTAAATTAAACCAGGATTGTACAGGTTGTTTTGGATGCATTTAATGTTGAATGAAGTCCGGTTATGGAGTTTAAATTAACAGGCCAGTGTGATGTAAGCTCTTTTTCTGAAGGTCTACATCTAGCATAGTCTTAGCATAAAAAAGGAACAAAATAAATGACTGCTGTACCATTCTGAAACAAGAAAAATAAAGTCTTCTGTACAAGAAAACTCAGAAAATGTGACAGATAGAGCTTGTGAAACAAATTTATCAAACAGACTGTTGTCAAAGAAACTGTACTTCTGTTTAAGAAAAATACACCCAAGATCAACTAGTTTATTTATGTATTTGTTAGCTTACTTTTCTTGCTTGGGAGAATCCATTTAGGCAAAAAACACGTTTTCATCTCAGCACAAAAATACAATGTCATACATTAATACAAAGAATAGAAGTCACACAGAATAACAACTGCAGTTTGGGGACATATGATTAACACGTTCAGACTTACAGCACCTTTTTTGTGTACTTCCATTTAATACTCCTACCTCCTTTTGATGTCTGCTTATGTATGTAACTTACCAACTGTTATACAGTGACCCCCCCCATTAATATTCCTAAACGTGCACGCTGATTGGTCAGCGTGCCCGTTGTAAGTCAGACTTATACTAATGGAAAAAGGTCCGGTCGCCCGGACTTTTTCCATTAGTGTAAGTCTTTTTTTTTTTTGTATGTGTTAGACAGCAATGGAAAATAGAAGAGCTCCATTGCTTTAATCTTGCTATGTTAAACGGGTTTAACATAGTGAGATATCTTAAAAAAAAGCAACTGAGATCTTCCTTTCTCCGTTGCTTTTTTTAAAGCTGTCTGGCTATGTAGAAAGGAAGATCTCTGTTGCTTTTTTTAAAGCTATCTCGCTGTGTTAAACTCTTTTAACATAGCAAGACACCTTTTAAAAAGCAATGGAGATCTTCCTTTCTCTGTTGCTTCCACACACAGCCCTGATGTACTGCTTAAGCATACGCATGCGCAGTATATCAGAACTGCCGCAGAATACTGCACAGCTGTGGAAGGGCAGCACGGAGACATTATACAATGCCATTATTTAAGAAAAATAAGTATTTGTTTTCTTAAATAATGTCATTGTATAATAGCAATAACCCACTTCTGGGTGTGGGCAATGCTGGATTAACCCACGGTTGTCTTTGGCCACGCGGGATTCGCCCTCGCGACCAAACCACACCAACCTTGGGTAAATCCAGCATTACCCACACCCAGGCGTGGGTTATTGCTTAAATAATAATAAGCAACATATGAAAATGCAAGATGTAAGACATGTTAGTCTAGGATGCACTACATTCAATTTTTAAGAGTTACACTGTTATGAAAGAATTAGACAAAAAGTGTATGAACATAATTCAAATCCTGCAATATTGTGAAGACCCTACATTGATATACATTGGATAAATATAAGTTACATTACAATACAGCAGTAAAATATTTGTGAGTAATATAACTGGGTGTTTTTTGATGCCAAAGATCAAGTTGAGGTAGTAAATAAGAAAGAACTGCATAAGGATGTAGTTAAATGAGAAGTGTAGCAGTTTATTAGTACTCAGATACACTTTCAAGAGAGTGGAATGATGTAAAAGAAACTTGCATTTTAAAATGTAGCAAAGATTAGGGGTCAGAAAATTACATATAGTAGCATTAGGATGCAGTGAAATAGTAAGCAGGAAATTGATCTGTAGTTTTTGGTGCTTACATTTAATGTATTACCCTGGATTTGAGCAGAGCACAGCCAGTGGTTAGTTAGATATTGTTTAGGTTAAACCTTTAGTTTTACTGTTTGTTTTAAGTCTAGTGTTAGAGTGTTGCAAAGTTTGGAGACATAACAGAAGTAGCATGAGGGACCAACAGTATTATTAGATTTGGTGGTGAGTAAAACTGGTTTATTTTGAGAGCATAGTTTCCTGGCTGCAGAATAATATTTTATGGTGTTTTGTAGTGCTGGATAGTTTTCTGCTTTATATGATTGGTTATGGGCAATAAGTAGTTGTGAGTAGGTAAGGTAATGTATGAGCTCTAGCCAGTATAGTTGTTTTGAGGCTATGCAGTGGTGATGTTTTATAGGTAGATTGGTGGTAAAGCTAGCAATTTTGTTGAAACAGCTGTCTAATTTCATTTTTTGGATGCCGTGACTGTTAGGAAGGAGGAGGCATAAAGGAGAGATGGTAGTTGGTATATTGAGGTAATTGTTTTCTAATGAGGTTGGTGAGATTGTGTTTACTCCTGTATAATAAAACAAGTTTCTGGTGTTTTTTAACAGCTTGGAGAATGTGTAGATCAAATTTTAGGTGTCCATCTGTTCTAACTCCCAGTAGTTTTGATTGTTGTACTTACTATTCTCGCATTATTTTCGGAGAGTATTATGAGATTGTCTTTAGTATAAGAAATGTTTGGGCTTTCCCTTTTTCTTCTCCTTTCTTTCTGTTTCCTTTTAACAAAAAAAAAAATGTCTTCCCCACTGACTGCTAGTTGTAGAGTAGCTTTTGTAGTGGCGTGAGATTGATTACCTCTGTGTGTGCATGTGCATGCATTTTGTGCCTGACCATTATGTCAGACAAACTAGAAAAACCCGGTGGTTTAAGAAGTGTGCCTGTTGTGGGCATATGATCCCCCATTCTGATACCCACAAGAGGTACATTTACTGCTTGGACCTGGGTCACCTGGAAATGGCTTACAATATTTGCTCAACTTTCAACCCCTGAGCTGTAGCAGATAGGAGGAACAAGTTCATTCTGAGGGGCTTCTTCCCTCTTCTGGAGGCCAAACTCCTGTGCAAAGGAAGCAACCCCCAGTGCTTCCCCAAGGATGTCTGCTTCTACCTCAGAGAAGAGGAAAAAATTCATGGATCCAACCACTTCGGATCCTTCAGCTTTGTAATTCTACCTCTGCCCATTGGATCTGAGGGAGTCGGTGCAAACCCATCCTCCTACCCTGCCGGATCTAGTAATCTCGGGTCTGAGCAGTCTTTCAGAGCTGTCAGAGGTCATTTGGATCCATAGTTCATCTTCCCCGGAGTGGACTCCAAAGCACTCCCATTTGGAGCATAAGTCTGGGAGCCTTACTCCACTTCAATGAAAGTCCCCATCTCCAGCTCATACCACTCAGCAAAGTGCTTCACCAGTGCGGATTACTCACTCTTCTTTTTCCTCTAGGTCCTCTTGGCTCTCACACTCAGAGATGGATCGGTTGATGAGGAGCTTCCTTAAAGCCCAGATCCAGCTGGGGATCTTGCCTTCTCTGACCCACGCTGGATCCATGAGAGCTCCTACTCCTATGCCTCAACTTTCTCCTTTGATTACTTTGGTTTTGGAGTCTCAGGGCCTGGTAGTCCCAAGTGGATCAACGTCAGATCATGGGATGTTCCTTTCCCCGGCTCCAATAGAGTGGCAGACCGACTCGGCACTGATTTTGACAGAGCAGACCGGGTCCCGGATCCACGGTATCAATGCCAGGTCCTCGGAGTTATTATTGGCTCCAGCTTTATCTTTCTCTGTGCCGTCTCTTCTCTTGGGGGCCTCAGCCTTCAATAGTTCAGGTCTGTTGCCTTCTGGAGGTCTTGGAACTGGAGTGGTCTCATCTCTTTCTCCTTAGGGGGATTTGGTCTCTGAGACTGGGGGACAGGCTCCTCCGGCATCTTTGGCCTTCCAGGTGGCAGAGAGGGCTTTCTCAATACTTCAAAGATAATTCGTCCCCCACCAGGGCCCTCCCAATCCTCTGTAGATCAAGGCTTTGCTCCCATCCATCTTGTCTATGGTCAGCCCCTTCCAGAGAGCCTCCAGGCAGTCCCTCAGCAGGGGTTTCCTTGTCTTCCAAGTCCTCCCCAGAGTACCCCATGGAGGATGTTCCTCAGAAGCGCTGGTGCAAGAGGAAGCACTTTGACTCCCCTTTGGCGACTTTAACACAAAACACCACCTTTGACGAAGGGGATGGGTCCCCTGATCTCCATCCGACGATATCTCCTTTGGAGATGTTTCATAAATCCTGAAATTAAAGGGTGGATGGCCTTCCCAACCGCCTTCCTCAGAGGAGTCAGTGTTCCTGGAAGCATTCACGATGAGACCATCTAAATCCTGGGTGACCCCACCAGTAGACGAACTTATCAACCTCATCGCCTGCCGGGCTTGGAAAGAGCCTGACACTGTAGAGCCAATACCAAAGTGAGCAGGTAGGTACCTTAGTCCCTCCCAAGGATCGTCCCTTCTGGAGTAAAGGTGTCTCAGTTGATGCCATTGCGGTGTCAGCAGCCACCAAAAAAAGAGCTTGCAGAACAGAGCTCTACTGTCCATCCCCAACAAAGAGTCTCAGGCTTGGGACAGACATGAGAAGTGGGTATATACCTCAGCCACCTTTGCGCTGAGGGCATTAAATTACCTGGCACATTTCATCCGCCTCCAGAGAGACTTGTTGTAGGAACTTTCCACATCTCTGTGGCAGTCACTGTCAGAGGAAGCTTTTAGAAATGTTTCCCCACAGCTGAATACCATGTCTTCTGTTGCTAACTCCTCGATGATGCTAATCTCCCATGCTGCAGAGGGAATCTCTCAAGTGGCTGGTTCAGGCATAGCACTCAGATGACATGCCTGGATAAAATTATGCGGGTTTGCGGACCCTTTCAAAGCATCATTCATTAGTACCCCCTTTGATGGTTCTTCTTTGTTCGGACCATCAGTTAAGGAGACTCTGACTAGCAGCAAACAGGAGGGCAAGACTCTATCTGCTGTAGGAATCAAGTTTTCTTCTCCCCAAAGGACTTTTTCCGGGAACCAACAGAGCGGGATGAAGATATGGTTCCATAAATCCCAAGGTGCCTTTTATGACTCACAGGACGATTCCTCTTCCTGAGGCAGAGGGAGAGGATTTAATGGTAGATGCCACCCAAGGGGCAGAGGGGTTCCTCAGAACCAGGGCTACAGAAAACCCTTCTCTGACAAGCCCTTTCAGAGCTCCTGAAGTGTTGCCCAACTGTCCTACTCTGTAGGCAGTCAGGGGCAGACATTTTTTACACCCAGCAGCCTGGACAGAAATAACAAATGATACTTCGGTATTAAACATTAAATCCAGAGGCTACTTTAATCCATTTTCTCTTCCCACATCTCATCAACATACCACCCAGTCAGAGGGAGAATGCTCATTTTAGAAGTGCAAAAACTTCTAGAAAAAAAGAGTCATCCAGCGGGTCCCAAACAAACAACGAGGATGTGGAGCTTACTCACATTTCTTTTTGGTGCAAAAGAAGACCGGGCATCTTCGACCCATATTGGATCTCAGCAGTTTAAATTTCTTTGTCAAGAAGTCAAAGTTTCACATGGTTATGGTGCAGTCTATTCTGCCGCTAATGAGCAAGGACAACTGGATGTTCTCAGTGCACCTCTAGGATGCGTACTATCATATCAAAATAGACAGGCTCTAGAGGAGATTTCTATGCTTCTGGCTGGGAGCCAATCATTATCAGTTCAGAGAACTGCCCTTTGGTCTCACCACAGCCCCCAGGTGTTCATCAGATGCATGGCAGTAGTCGCAGTGCATCTTCATCTGCAGGGTTTTCAGGTGTTTCTCTACCTGGACGATTGGCTCCTGACAGCCCCCACAAGGCATCAGCTGTTCTGGCTGATTCAGGTGATGTTGCGCTTGTTTCTTCACCTGGGTATCATGGTCAACACGACCAAATCCAAGTTAGTCCCAGTTTAGGAAATAGAATTCATCAGGACACAGCTGAACACAATAATGCAAGTCACGGCTCTTCCCTTACAATGGATATTGTCTCTCAGACAAGTACAGTGCCTTCTGGATACTTCAGCTCACTCGATTCTCGTAGCATTGGGCTCCATGTCAGCTGCTATCCTATTAATGCTTCTAGCCAGGTTCTTCATGAGGGTTCTTCAGTGGACCCTACCTGCCAATGGTCCATCAGGTGTCACCCCTTGTCAACTCTCATCAAACTCCACACCAATTTGCAGATGCCACCTGCTATGGTGGATGCTCATGGATGACCTTCATCTAGGCAGGCTCTTTGTTCCCCCCACCTTTGGCCGCACTGACCACGGATGCCTCCCTTTTGGGGTAGTGGCATTTTCAGGGAAGGATGGTCCAAGGCACGTGGTCCCCAACGGAAACAAAATTGCACATAAGTGTCCTGGAGATGAGAGCGGTTCTCCTCACATTGCAAACCTTTCAGGACTGCCTTCCTCTAGGTACGACTGCAATCTTGACAGACAATATGTCAGTGGTGTGGTACATCAGCAAGCAGGGAGGAACTCAATCATACCCTCTTTGCAGAGAAGCCATGAGAGTTTGGGAATGGGCAATTGCTTCCAACTGCTTTCTTATTGCAATGCACATCCCATAGGAGTCCAACATCCTGGCGGACAAATTGAGCAGGTCCATTCTGAGTCCTCACAAGTGGTCCCAAAACCAGTCAGTAGTGAACAGGATTTTTGGCTGCTGAGACCAATCTTGCTGTGACCTTTTGCCTTTCCTCTAAACAACAAATGCAGCAGGTTACTTTGCTCTGATCCCCCGAAGGGGGAGTCACCCAGGGACGCTTTAGTCCAATCCACGATTGGCCCCCAGGTCTCTTGTATGCTTTTCCTCCAGTCCCTCTGATACCCAAGGTCCTACAGAAAGCCAGCAGGTTGAAGACCAGTCTTATCCTAATTGCTCCTCATTGGCCTCATCAGGTATGGTTCACGTTTCTGTGGTCTCACAGGGAAGGATGGTTCATCCTTGGATATTGGCTCTCCTCCATGGATATTGGCTCCCAGACAGGATCTAATTTTGCATTCGACAGAGAGTCAGATTCCCAGTCACTGGTCCCTCAAACTAACTGCTTAGTTCCTCCACTTCCAGACTCCAGCGATTTTGGTTAAGTCCAGACTTTCCTCTCCTGTCTGTGAAATAATTCTTGCTTCTCAAAAGCCATCCACCAAGAAGGTATATGGCAGCAAGTGGAAAAGGTTTTCTAATTGGGCATCACAGAAGAATATAGATCCCTTTTCTGCATCGGTGTCAGATATTTTCATGTTTCTGAGTTCCCTTTTTTATGAGGGAGCAAGTTTCTCTAGAATTAAGGTTCAGCTTGCAGCCATCAGTAACTTTCATGTTGGGAAGTGAATTAACTCATCTTCTACTCTTTCTTCCAAACTTTGTTGGGCCTTCTTGAAAGGAGTTTTCCTTCTGAGACCTTCAATAAAGGATTCTTCCCCACCTTGGGATCTTACTTTAGTGTTATAGGGTCTCACCTAGAAACCTTTCAAACCTGCTGGTTCTTGCAAGCTGACGTACTTGTCTTGAAAGATGGCATTCCTTGTGGCTATCACGTCAGCAAAGAGAATTTTGGAATTGCAGACCTTGACTTCGAAACCTCCATACGTAACCTTTTTTAAGGATAGAATTTCTCTCAGAACAAGTCCTTCTTTCATTCCTAAGGTTGTTTCAGAGATTACTATGAATCAGACCATTCATTTACCTGTGTTCTTTCCTAATTATTCTAACAAAGGTGAATATCTCTTGCATTCTTTGGATGTTCACAAACAGTTACGTTTCTGTCTACACAGGAATAGACCTCATAGAAAATTAGATCAGCTTTTCATTGCCTTTTCGCCTGACAAATTGGGTCGAGCGGTCTCTAAGGTGACTTTGGCAAAGTGGATTACAGAATATATTTCTACAGTTTTCTTCCAACAAGGCAAGCGACTTCCCCATTTGGGTAGAGCACACAACTAGATCTATGTCAGTTTCTGTAGCTTTCTGTGCTAGAACAATTGATGAGATCTGTGCTGCAGCTACTTCCTCCACAGCTCACGCTTTTATATCTCATTACAAACTTGACATCGTTTCCAGGAACAGGGCATCCTTTGATTCTGCGGTGCTCAGGCATATCTTTCCTTGAGGTCCTCCCAGGGTTTGTGTAGCTGGGGAATCTGACTCATTCGTGATGCATAATGAAATGGACAACATCAGATTAGAAGTTATGTTCTTACCATAACTTGGTATCCGTGTTGTCCGGTTTCATTATGCGTCACTCCCTGCCCTCCATCCCCCTTTCTTGTTTGGCTGAGAGTAACTTAGAGGACTCAGGAACCCACTGGTTCCTAGTTTGGACTCTAGAAGGACCTTTAATTTTCTGCTTCTGTCCTATGTTGGGAATATTCACCTTATGGTTAGGGCAGCAAACTCAATCTGAGCGTTTGTTAGGGAGTGAGTCATTATGGGAGAGGGAGGAGTTTGAGACTCGGATTGTATGTCTGAGAAGTGGCCACCTTGAATCCAGGGACGGATCCTTAGTCCCATTTGTGATGCATAATGAAATTGGAAAACACAGTTACCAAGTTATGGTAAGTACATAACTTCTACTATATTTCTCATTGTTTTCATGCAATTTACATGTATATTTTATTTTTTGCAGTTATTCTCTCCATAGTTTGCTCAGTTTCTACATCCCTTAAACATTACTGCTGTTTCTTAACATTATCCTGCATGTATTGTTGCCATAAATTCCATTTATTTATATGTGATTTGCTCCTTTCTTTCCTAAAGATCCCATCTTCATTTCTTTTATCTACTTTATAAGATTCAGTACTTCAGTTACAGTTGGTTTAAATTTTGATTTCCATTTTCTAATAATTGCTTTTTAAAAATTCAATAGCAGTAAAACATATTACTATGTCTATGCACCTCAGATTGTTATCCCAATGAAATGCTTTGTGCCAATAATATTAAAAGAATCTGCTATGTATAGGCATTTCAGATACTTTGTCCCAGCTTAAAAGAGTCATATCCTTAGTTACAACCATTTGCTCCCCCATCATTTCTGACAGAGTACTCTGTAGTGAGTTTTTAAATATTTGCCAACTTATTACATACCCCAGAAAACATGACATCCTTCCAAGATCACCATTGCAGTGCTGCTGATAGAAGGAGTATGCTTGTAGATTTTCTAGTACTAGGCCTCCTTGCCTCTAAAATGATATCCATCACAGGTTTGCGGAGGGAAGGTAAAGGAGAGATTAAGTAATTAGCCAGGCTGCAAGGTTTACTGTTGGAAGCTGAGGGTGCAGAATCTGGTTATCCTGCTGAGACAGCAGGGAAGGAGTCCGAGGCAGGTGCCATGGAGATAACCGTGACACACTGTGCATGAGGGGGTACCAGTGTTGGCGCGGCCAGTCTGGAGCAATCAAAATCATCCTTGGTTTGTCCTGTTTGATTTTTAGTAGTACTTTGGAGAGCAGCGGCAGAGGGGAGAAGGCATACACTGATAGGTTTTTCCAGCTGAAGGACAGAGCATCCACTTGAGAAGCCCTGGAAGGGGCTGGAAAGGACCAATTCTTAGAGGGCCAGTGCCTACTAAATCTAGGGTGGTGAACTTGTAAAAAAATCTTTAACAGTTTGCATAGATTTAGCTTTATCTTCCATCGTTTTAAGAACTTCCTCAGCCTTGTTGCCAAACAGGCGGTCCTGATTTAAAGGAGCATCCAACAATTTAGCTTTAACATGATCAGGCAAAGATTGCTCCTTAAGCCAAGCATACCTTCTGAGCACAGACCCAGTAACAGCAGCCCTGCAAGAGGCCTCTAATGAATCAAAACCACATTGCAAAGTATGTTTTCCAACTTGTTCGGCAGAATGCATTAAATCCTGTAATTCTTTATTTTCCACACAGTCAGGAATCAACATCATTTTCTGTTTAAGCAGTCAAATAACATGTTGCTGATATTTTAACATATGAAACTGGCAGTTTAAAGCCCTAATGGCCAAGGTTGCAGAATTGTAAACCTTCTTACCCCATCTATCCAGCGCCCTGGAGTCTCTATCAGAAGGGGTAGGATTTTTAGCAGTAGAAGCCTTAATGCCCTTGGGCCCCTGTGAAATAGTTTCTGGATCTGCAGTAGGACTTTTGAAAAGGAACTTGTGGGACTCAGGGACCCTGTAGTATCTGTCAGGTTTTCTGGGAGCAGGAGACAGGGAATCAGGGGCCAAACTAGATTCCGAGAAAGCATTGTCAACAATGTCTAGTACAGGAAGAATAGCTAAAGGCCTATGCTGAGGCAGGAGAAGGAAATCCCTAAGCCTCTTTTTTGAATCAGAAAAATCCTGGCTTTCCCAGTGGAAATGCTCCCTTAGAGTATGTAAGGTTTCCCCAAAAGAAAAATCCTCAGGAGGGGAAGCAGAGGATTATAGAGTCCTCTGCATCAGAATCCTCATAAGTAGGTAAGGACAAAACCAGGTCATCAGAAGAGTCAGAAAAAACAGAATCCTGATCAGAAGATTCATAATCAACTTCAGTCCCAGGCCTCTTGGGGGGGGGGGGGTTGGCTACCCCTGATTAGAGTTATTAGATCTTCAGTCATTATTATAATTTGTTTTTTAGGCATAGAGGCCTGAGCAAGTGGCCTGGGCGTCAGTTTTTAGACATGGATCAAGATTTAGGCCTAAGTAATGAAGGAGGCATTGATTTAATATGCAAGTCCGTAGGCCTGAATACACCCTCAGAAGCTGGTGCCTGCACAGCGGCTCCAGAACCATCCAAGGTAGAGACATCCACGGGTTCCATAGTTGAAGAATCTTGCGGCAATCCGGACTCTGAATGGGTCTCAGTAGAGGCCTGTGAATCAGAAGTAGTGGGTCTCAGGGGCTGCGAAAGCGCCTCACTGAGTTCTGGCGACTGGCTTAGGAGAAGCGTCGTTGGCAGTTTTAGACCTCGACGGCCTGTCTCTGTCTTTATCTTTGCATTTTTTCAGAATCCTGGTAGTCAGATGGCTAACCGATGACATTTCTGGATAATTAAACCGAGAACCAAAATATTTAGAGGCGAAAATATACCGACGACGAATAGTGCGCTGATTAAATAAAGCACAAAACTGACAGCAAGGTACGCCGTGGTCAGGGTCTAGGCAAGGAATACAGTACGAATGAAAATCTTTATGAGGTATTTGCTTTCCACAAGGAATGCAATTATTAACTTTTACTGACATCGGTAAGGAGCAAGAAAAAGTTTCCCCAACGGGATACTTAGCTTTATTTGAAGACTTTGGTTCCGGAACTCAAAAACAATAATTTCAGGAGTCGGCTGACCGGCACTTGCGAACTGCTTTTGCTTTGGACACTACACGGTAAGAAAGACAGATGTAATGGTGTCGGCTGCATGTTTTATACCCCTGGCGACCTGACGTCATGGAAGAAGGGATAGCAACTGACGTAGGACCCAAGACTTTGTTAATCAGGTCGACTGAGGGCTACCTGCAAGCAGATAACCCAAATGTAATGACTGCAACAGTGAATACACTCGAACATCTACATTTATGGTAAGTGTACACAACTGTACTTTCTTTGTCCCTAACTGTGCATAATGTCTTATCCATCTGTAAGTTGTGGAGATTTATGTTTCTTCCATTCCCTAATAATCACATTTTCAGATATTAGGAGGGCTAAGTTCACAGCATCTTAGTAAGTTTTGATACATCCTCAGCTCTGTACCAGTTTAGCAATATGTGTTCTTTTCTGAGTTGCCATTCATTGTCTAATATTTTTCTAATAGGTGTTGTTGAACTAGCCATGAACAAGACCAAAAGATGTGCTCCTAATCTCCAGCACTTTGGAATAATCCCCAAAAACATGTTATGTTGTATGTCTGTACAGATAAAAGTATTTGTGTAAGCGCTTGTACCCAAATATTCAGAACTTTCTCAGCTTAGTTGCCTTTTGTATTAGGCATATTTCCTGCCTTTCCTTCTGTGAGAAATGTCTCCCTAATTTATGCTCCCACTCCTTCATCTGTTTTAGCATTTGACTGTTATTCTTTTCTAATACCCCTTATATAACCTACTGATGAAAGTTTTATTGCTTGCACTTTTCCTCCTCACCTCAGTCAGTAATCTGATCTTCTCTGGGATGTAACTCTTGTGGTTCATAAGCCGCGGTGGTGCAGCAGTAGCATTGTTGCCTCACAGCAAGAGGTTCTCTCATTCGATTCTCGGCTGGAGCGCCTTCTGTGTGGAGTCTGCATGTCCTCCCCATGGTTGAGTGGCATTCGAAAGACATGCGTAGAATGGGCATGCCTTCGTTGAAAGTTGGGCGTCGAGCTGGCACCTCGGCACCCTTAAAAAAGTCTACTGCCAATCATTAGCAGACTGGAGTTCCACTGCGGCAACCCCTAACCAGGAAAAGCCGAAATAAGAACAACAACATAGCAGTGATGGGCAGTAACATTCTATCTATATTGATAATAATATCTCACAAAGGTGGCTAACAGAAGCACACATGCAAGTGAAACTCTCGTAATCATGTGTACATCCCTTGAGTTTTTTTTAACTCACAGCAGAAGGTTATAAAAATAAGAAATACTTGGCTTATTTTAATTAATACTGCAAAAATGAAGTGTGTGTATGATTTTTAAACATTTTTGTTGAATGTGACATTTTTATAAAGTTAGATATGAAGTGTTATATCTTTGTGTTATGAGGGCCTTTTGCTCCTTGTAGATAGTTGATCAAAAATTACAATAAAATAACCTGTACAAGATAAACAGGTCTGTATCACCAAATCAAAAGCACTGAAAAACGAATGGCTTTAACGTTGAAAATGCCAATCATTTAAGTCGCTCTTGTGGGGGGCTGTGCCCCCCCCGTTAATTATACCAACTCTGAGATCACACTACAGTGAGGAGAGGGCAAATTTTCCTATCTTCACTGTACCGCGATCTCACAATAAACACCTCGATGAACAGCATTTTTGATTTTAAAGCCATTCGCTTTCCGGTCTTTTCAATTCGGTGATATAGACCCAGATAAACAGAGCTAGAGCTGTAACTGCTTGGTTAAGATCTCAGTACAGAGGACTGTGATTTTGTCTTCAATCATAACTGGCATATTATCTATTCAAGACATGGATGCTAAGAAATTCACATCCAGAGTGAAGTTCAACAGGTGAATCTAGGCAACCATGTCAAGAACACATAATAAAAAGTTATCTGCTCTATGTACTACCAGTTATAGAAAAAAAGTATAAGAGCATAAAGTGTTTTACCATATTTGAAAGCTGGTAAAGCACTTAGGAGGGTCAGACAGACATAACTACATCTTGCACCTTCTTTGCTTAAGAATTCTGGACAAGCTCAAAAATAATGGGGACAAATGATCAAAATCAAAGACAATTTTTTTTACAAAATGCTCTTATTCACTTTAAAAGATAATAGAACAACAAGTTTTGCAGCAATATGTATTCTCTGAAGAATAAGAAGCATAAAACTCTAATGTCTGGCTTAATTGACTGACTGTAATCTTCAGTAATTTACCAGAAAATAATAAAAAAATAAATACATGGGAGAGAGCAAAAATATGAAACAAGCAGGACGGTTGAGAGGCAAGAACAGCTGGCAGAAAAAAAAAGCTGTTTTACCTTCCACCTCTCTTTGCCAGCCAAAATTTTCTGCTTTTACCTCCTGTTGTGAGACCTCTTTGTAACAGCATTTAGGGAGGTGCCTAATAATTGTTAGGTACCCCTCCCAAGTGCTGATATGATCAGGTCTCACAATAAGGAGGGAGGTAACTAGTTTATCTTTTTCTGATATTAGAGTGTAATCTTGAATCTCCGTGCACTACAGTAATACTGACAACAATTGAATATTAAGGCTAATGTTTGTTCATTTATTTATTCATTTCTAGTTAGCCAGGTTAGTTCCCTAGGCCTATGCCCTCTTTTCAAGGGAAATCCAAGTTAGTATGCATATGGATTAGGTGAAATTTAGCCGGGACACTGGAGAAATATTTTCGATAAATGCCATGGCATTTCTTATATCCACCTGAGCTACCACCAACTCAAGCATATAGGAATCCAGTTTAACAGTTTATTGGACGTATGGCACACTCAGGAATGCAGCCTTCCCTCCCCTGCTTGTTTGCAGTTTCAGTATTGAAAAATTAATTCAAGCACCTGGTATTGGACTAGAAATCACAGTATTTTCTTCTTAATCCATTGAAGGTGAATGCACTACCTGTTGAACCACTAATACTAACAAGGACTATTGCGAGAATAGTAGGCCATACATTAGGGAGCAAAGTGGCATCTGAAGGCTAACACTGTGTGATACCTGAGCTCAATAAAACTATTATCCTGGAATGCATACCCTTGATTATTTTTTTAAAACAGTTGTACTGTTATGCATTACTCTTCTGTTTGAAGTCCTTATGCTCAGATATTGACCCCACTGAAGTCAAAACTGCCTCTTAGAGAACAAAACTTTACTGTACGCCTCACCCATCCTTACCAACCTCTCCAAATCAGACCTAAGCAAGCTAGATCCCTGCTATAATAAGATTGCTAAATTTGCCACTAGCTGTCCTAGAACCTATCATTGAAATGCCCTACGACAACTATCTTGGTTAGAACTACCCCACTATCTTGGTTAGAACTACCCCACCAACTCATTCTCACGCAACTCTCTACCACCCACCAAATGTACTATAAACCCAATAAAACACCAGCTCTACAAGGCCTTCTTAATCCCCATATAAGTACCCATCCACTAAGATCCACTAATAAAGCTCTAATTGAAGTAACCAGGAGTAAAAATAGCTCAGGTGACTCTCTATACTCCTGCTACATTGCTAAACTGTGGAATGCCTTACCACTTGAAATTAGAACTATAACTTCAAGCATCACATTAAAGCTCACTTCACCAATTCCTGGACTTTTTCATGTACTGGGCATGGGTAGCCCAAACCACGAAACTAGCTGATTTTAAAATTTTAATTGCATATGTAATGAGCATTGAATTTAAGTCATATGACTACCTTATGTTGTTTTTTTTTTCTTTTTGCTGTTAATATCTATCAGATTTTAAGTCTTCAGTTTGCTAAGTTACCTGTATACAAGACTAAGTTTCATAATTGCACTCTTATTGTATACAATATCACTACCTGCTACTACTGTAAGAAGTGTTTTCTAGAAGCATTGTTATACAAGATTATTGATGTTCATCGTGTTTCACTGTTGCAGTCATGACTGTAGAGTTCTCCCTTGCTGGCAGGCAGTCCTCGGTCGGCCAGTATCCCGCTGCTCAGCCATGCTCCCTGGCGTCAGAGCCCAGGTACACAAAGCTGGCAGCCGACGCCATGTTCTCCAGTCTTTCTTGCCATGCGGTGATAGCAGTTCGCAAGTGCCGGTCGGCTGACTCCTGACAATTTTTTCTAAACGACTTCAGTCCGAAGACTTTCTTCTCCTACTCAAAGCTAAGTACCCCATTGGGAAACTTTTCTTGCTCCAGTCCGATGTCAGAAAAAGTTAATAATTGTATTTCATGTGGGAAGCAAATACCTCATAAGGATTTTCATTCTTACTGTATTCCTTGCTTAGGCCCGCTAGTTGTCAGTTTTGTGCTAGATTTAATCATTTGCATTTCATTACTTCAGTAGGCGTTTTAATTACAGAATGTCATCGGACACGCTTCCAGCTAGGATAAAGACAGGCCTCCGAGGTCCAAATCAGGCGATATTGTACAAGCAGAGCCAGCTTCAGGTTAGTGAGGTGCAACCGATGGCCGAAACGGACTCCCACGAGGAGCCAACTAGGCCTTTGAATATATTTTTTGAATATATGACTCCTCTGATCAGGCCTCTGTTTCCTCAGTTTCTTCTTCTGACCAGGATTATTCTTTCCCTCCTTATGAGGATTCTGATGCTGAGGAATCCATTCCTTCAGCTTCTCCCCCTGAGGATTTTTCTTTTGGGGAAACTTTACATGAAATGAGGGAACATTTTCACTGGGAAGGACAGCAGTACTCGGAATCTAAGAAAAGACTTGGGGATTTTCTTCTTCTTCCCCAACATAGACCCCTGGCTATCCCTCCTATTTTGGATATTGTGGATGATGCTTTTTCGGAGGCTAACTTAACTCCTGACTTTTTTCCTCCAGCTCCTGTTAAGCCAGACAGATATTATAGGGTTCCTGATTCCCACCAGTTTTTATACAAGAATCCTACTGCTGATCCTGAAACCATTTCTCAGGGCCCTAAGGGGGTTAAGGCCGCTTCTGCTAAAAACCCCATTCCCACTGAGAAGGATTCCAGATCTTTAGAAAGATGGGGCAAAAAAGTGTACACTTCTGCAACTTTATATATTAGGGCTTTAAACTGTCAATTTCATATGCTGAAATACCAGCAATTTCTTCTGTCTGTTTTGAAACAAAAGCTAACTTCCATTTCCGCTTGTGCAGATGATAAGAAATTACATGACTTAATGCATGCCACTGAACAAGTAGGGAAGCATGGTTTACACTGTGGTTTTGATGCCTTGGAGGCTTCTTGTAGGGCTGCTGCCTCTAGCACAGTCATTAGAAGGCATGCTTGGTTAAAGGAACAAAACTTGCCAGATCAAGTAAAAGCTAAGTTATTGGATGCTCCTGTTCAGCATAATGTTTTGTTTGGATCTAAGGCTGAAGAGGTGATAAAGAAGATGGAGGACAAGGCAAAATCCATGCAAACGGTTAAGGATTTCTTACATTTACAGCCACCCAGATTTAGTAGGAATTGGCCTACTAAAAATTGGTCCTTTCCCAATTCAGACAGGCCTCAGAGGGGTAGATACAGACGCTCCCGAGGAAGGGCTCTTATAGACCAAGACAGTGGACTGCTTCCACCCCTAGGGGAGGAGAGGACAGGTCGCAAGCTCATAGAAAACAGGCTCAATGACTCCCTCTGTTGGGCTGCAGGAACTTCTTGCCTGGAAGCCCCTCTCGGAGGAAAATGTTCTCTTTTTCACCTAAATTGGACTCATATAACCCAAGACAAGTGGGTTCTGGATGTGGTTTCAAGAGGTTACATATTCCATTTTCATACCCTACCAAGACCAAGCGGATGGCCGGATCTACCAAAACATCAATGGTTAGAGGCCTTAAACCAGGTGGAAGCCCTCTTGGCTATGAAAGCCATAGAACTGGTTCCACTTTCAGAAATGGGACAAAGTTTTTACTCAAGGCTCTTTCTAGTCTCCAGAAAGCAAAATTCATGGAGACCCATTCTGGATCTGTCAGTCTTGAACACTTTTCTCGAGATACCAAAATTAAAGATGCTTACTCTACAGCAGCTACTTCCAGTGCTGACCAAAAATGCATGGATGGTAACTTTGGATTTAAAGGAGGCTTATTTACACATTCCCATCAGGCATGAGTGCAGAAAATACCTCAGGTTCAAGGCCGGATCGAGGCACTATCAATTCTCTGCGCTGCCCTTTGGATTGTCTACTGGGTCTTCACCCAAATGCCTGGCTCCAGTAGTAGCTTATTGCAGACTCAAGGGAATTCAAATTTACCCTTATCTGGACGACTGTCTTATTCAGGCAGACAGCAAGGATGTCTTACTCCAGCATCTAGAATTTGTTCAGAAACTTCTCAAGTTCCTGGGATTCACTGTAAACATAAAAAAGTCAAATTTGACACCCTCACAACAGATAACTTTTCTGGGTGCTCTTCTAAACACAACAACCCAGCATTTCTGACATACGAAAAACAATTACAGCTGGCTTCAACTTTCAAAACCTTGGCATCATTAACTCAGCTATCTGCAAGGAAATTCCTGCAGGCTTTGGGTTACATGGCCTCCTACATCCTTCTCGTACCATATGCAAGACTACATATGAGGAAAATACAGTGGTACCTAAAAAGTGTATGGTCTCAGCATTGCCACAGTTTAGACATACAGATCACCGTCCTGCCTTGTCTTCAAAAGGAATTCCTTTGGTGGTCCAAGGCATGTACTCAAAACAAAGGGAAAGCCTTCAGTCTGCCTCCAGCCAGTCAGATACTAACCACGGATGCCTCAGACTATGCATGGGGAGCCCATTTGCAGGGCAACTGTCTGCAGGGCCTTTGGACAAAGGATCAGAAGCACCTGCATATCAATTTAAAGGAAATGTTAGCCGTTCAGAACGCTCTATTGGCCTTCAGGAATCTTCTACAACCAGGACAACTACTGATACGGACAGACAACACCACAGTTATGTGGTACATAAACAAGCAAGGGGGATCACATTCCTATCCCCTTTGCAGACTAGCCATGAATCTATGGAACACAGCTCTAGCTTACAAACTGGACCTTCAAGCTCAGTTTCTACCAGGGAAGCAAAACATCCTGGCAGACTGTCTGAGCAGAAACCTGTCAGACCCACACGAATGGATGCTGGACACCGAAATATTGAAGATGATTACAGCAGTCTGGGGATGTCCTCACATAGACCTCTTTGCATCCCACCTCAATCATCAACTACAGATTTTTTGCACAAGGACATTCCACGAACTAGCTTGGAAAGTGGATGCACTATCATTCAGTTGGAGAACCTCTCCTAACTCTTCTTCCACGGGTGTTATTAAAGATCAAACAGGACAAGCCCAAGATGATAATTTTACTGGCCCCAAATTGGCCTCGACAGTTTTGGTACCCAACACTGAAAAACCTTTCTCTGGAGCCCCCTTGGGTTTTACCTCAGACTCCAAACCTTCTGTCCCAACACCAGGGTCAAGTTCTGCACTCCCATGTCAAAACTCTCAGCCTGGCTGCCTGGTTAATCCAGGGTCTATGATTCATTCTCTTACCCAAGCAGGTTATGGATGTCATTTTAGAAGCCAGCCGTCCTAGCACTAGAAAATCTTATGCAGGAAAATGGAAACGATTTTGCACCTGGATGCAGGCTCAGGATTCGGATCCTCTTATTCCTAACATTCCTCTGATTTTACTTTACCTGACAGACCTCTTACATAAGGGTCTCTCTTTTTCTTCCATAAAGATACATGCCTCTGCTATTTCTGCTCATTATAATACAGACCCTCCAATCTTTTCCCACCAGCTCATGAGACAGTTTCTCAGAGGAGCTAAGAACTTAAGGCCCCTAGATCTCCACCCATTCCTGCCTGGGATCTCAACTATGTTTTGGAAAAACTCACCTTACCTCCCTTTGAGCCTGCTGCCACATCTGACATCAAGTTTTTATCTTGGAAGACAGCCATCCTGTTAGCTTTGACCTCTGCCAGGAGAGTTTCGGAGTTGCAAGCTCTCATGGCTGTGGAACCTTATATTATTTTTCACCAAGACAGGGTGTCTTTAAGGACTAATCCTACTTTCATGCCTAAGGTGGTTTCCAAAGTGGCTTTAAATCAAACTATTCATTTGCCAACTTTTTTCCCCAGTCCTCAAAATAGAAAGGATCTTGCATTCCTTGGATGTACACTTACCTGGACAGAACCAAGGACATCAGGAAATCAGAGCAATTGTTTGTTTCTTATGCTTCAAGTTCCCAAGGTAAAGCCATTTCAAAACAGACCATTTCTAAATGGATTGCTCATGGAATCAGATTTTGTTATTCACACCATGGAAAGCAAATCCCGGGGAGTATAAGGACTCACTCTACCAGAGCTGCTGCCACTTCAGCTGCCTCCCTCAGGGGAGTTCCTACCAAAGACATTTTGGAAGCTGCAACTTGGAGTTCAGTGCATACTTTTTCTAAGCACTACAATCTACCTCTCTACTGTAAGTCTAGGGCAGGCTTTGCTTCTGCAGTCTTGCAGGGCCTTTTAGATGACCACCTCCCTTTTATTCTGCTTTGGGATTCAACCCTGCAGTCATGACTGCAACAGTGAGACACGATGAACATAGTACAGTTGTGTACACTTACCATAAATGTAGATGTTCGAGTGTCTTCACTGTTGCAGTCTCTCCCTCCTGTCCCCTCTTATTTTTTCTTTTGTGTGGTTCCCTTCTTCACCCTTCTTCTGAGGTGTATTTGCAAAGGGTATGGGATTTTACTCATTTTGGAACACCTGACATCTGGGGCAAGAAAAACTGGAGAACATGCCGTCGGCTGCCAGCTTTGTACTCCTGGCGCTCTGACGTCAGGGAGCATGGCTGAGCAGCCAACGCTGGATCTAGACTTTGGGATTCTGGCCGACCGAGGACTGCCTGCCGGCAAGGGAGAACCCTACAGTCATGACTGCAACAGTGAAGACACTCGAACATCTACATTTATGGTAAGTGTACACAACTGTACTGTCTTGTCTCCCACTTGACCAGTTTATTCAGTTCTAGTCTTTTTACCGTTATGAATGTTTGTTACTATTTTTTTATTTATTGTATTGTACAATTTTCTTTCTACTAACACAATAGTTTACTAACAATGGAGCTTTTCTCCCCGGGCCACCACTGAAAAAGGGTTTTATGCCCAGTCAGACTCTCCTGGCAAACAAATGTAAAATAAAATAAATAAAACTACTCATTAAAAAGCACAGATGAAGAAACCCTTATCATAGCAAGCCCCCCCCCCAAGTTCAGAACAGCCGTATGAAAAAGGTCTTCATTAAATTAGGCCCTATCACAAGGAATAGCATTCTAAATGATGTTAGAAACCAGGAAACTTTGTGAGCCATTAAACTGGCATTGAAAAGATTACTTTCAAAAGGAAGCCATTTATATCTGCTTTTGAGATACTGGTTAATATTCACCTTCTCATCCATAACTAACATGTTGTTTATGTATGTCTTAAACTAGAACATACTTATGTTATGTAGTCCTATCTCGCCTACATTCTTACCCGTGGGTTCGGAGCCGAATATCGGCTCCGACTCAGCCGACTTTTCTAGCTCAAAGTCTTTTATTGGCAGGGCTAAGCAGGTATCCCATGGTGCACTGCTCCATATCCCCTGATCTCGTTTGCCGCTCGTGTAGCTTGGACATGGTCTCGCGCTTGGCTGTGGCTAAGTACATTTTTTCTTGTCTTAAGAAAGTTTATTGTTCTAAAACAAAAAGCTATTTTCATAGTTATTGTCTTTAGTGTTGTTTAGCCTTGTGGTAGTGTGTTGGTTTTGTGGTATCCCGATAACTGTTCCCTCGGGCTAGGCCCATTTCAGTTAGAGGACCTAGTCCTTTCGTTCTGTCTGTGTGTCAAACCGTTTAAATTAGAGGTTTGATTTTCTGTTCTCAGCCCTTGTAGTCTTTGACGTTTTTGTTAGAGGTTTCTTGACAAAGTTGGTTTCAGTGTGTCTCTCCAGAGAGTGTGTACTGTTTCAACTTTAATTGTTTCCCGCGTTTTTTGGGGTTGAGTGTCTGTAGGTTTCCTGTCAGACTTTCTCTTGCATTGCATTTTTCATGTTTCTTGTGAATTTGTCTAAAGATTCCAAAGAGCACAAACCTTCCGATTTTAAAAAGTGCTCTAAATGTGGGTACAAAATGTCCATCACCAATGGGCATTCTGTTTGTGTCTATTGCCTGGGAGCCATTCATCTGCAGGAGTCCTGCAGCTTTTGCTATGCGTTCAGTCTCAGAGTGCTCCAAGAGAGAAAGAATAAGCTGATCCTAAAGGGACTCTTGAAACCCTCTTTCGAAGAGGCCGTAGATTCTTCTCCCAGTATTAAGTCTAAATCATCCAAGCCTAAAAAGAGATCTCCGGCTCTGTCAGCCTCATTGGAGCCTCCGGAGAAACTTGCAAAAGTTGCATCGACCTCCTCTGCTCCACTGTTCTTGGGGCCGCAGGAGGTGTCGGTGTTGATGGAACCAGCGTTGGCTCCTGTTATATTGGAACTTCTTCGGAGCCGATCACCTAGTCTCAGACCAGTCTCTCCTGGGAGGAGATCTCGATCTCCCTCCCTGTCCTCCAAATCCTCCAGGACCCTTTCGGATGTGGATGTTGATAGGGTGGTCCAGAGGCTCCTACAGTCACCGGTTTTGGCAAAATTATTTTCGGCTCCAGCCCAGTCGGCTCCGGAGCCTGTCCCAACTCAGTCTTCGATCATTCCTCCTCCGAGCACATCTCTGTCTTCAGAGCTGGAGTGTCCCGCGCCATGTGATGTTCCTATGTCGGCTTCGTCCTCGGGGTTCGGGACTCGGGATTCTTCGGTCACGCCTGGCGGGGACATCTCGGGGCTTCTTTCGGTTCCGAGTCTTCCTCTCGGCACCTCGGCTCGGGGAACTCCAACCCCCGTCATGGCTTCGAGGGCTGGTTGCTCCTCGGATTCGGGGGGGACCTGCCTTCGAGGCTATGCGGACCACGCTGGCCAGATCGTCAGCTACATCAGGCGGGTCGGTCACTCTGTCCCCCACCACTCCGGTGAGCGCCTCTGATCACCACCTATCCATGGACAGCGGAGCACCAGGGCCTAGGGATACCCCCACGAGTGGTCCCCAAGTTTCTGAGGGCCCTTCAGACTTTGTGCCTGAGGAGCCCCCTAGAAAGAAAACATGCAAGAGGAAGCACATAGACTCCTGGGATGAGTCTCTCACCTCTGATACTGACCTCGAGGAATCGGAAGAGTCCCCTAAGTCATCTTCAGATGATGTTTCCTTCTCCGACATCCTGGAGATACTGAAACAAAGAGGTGACTGGCCGTCCAAAGCCCCTTCCGAGTAGGAGTCAGTATTCCTTAAGGCTTTTGGTGCTCAGCCCTCCACCACCTGGGTGTTTCCACCCTTCGACGAGCTCCTTGATCTGATATGTCGAAGAGTGTGGGAAAACCCTGATTCTGTGGAGCCCATGCTCAGGCGTCCCAACAAGTTTCTTTCTGCCCCCCAGGGCAAAGAGTTTCTGTCTAAAGGAGTCCCTGTTGATGCCATGGTGGTGGCGGCAGCCACTCAGAAGGAAGTAGCAGAGTCCTCTTCCTCCGTCTATCCTCCTAACAAGGAGTCTAGGACTATGGACCGGTATGGGAAGCATACCCTCTCGTCAGCAACCTTTACCTTACGGTCGCTGTATTACCTGTCTCACTTCACTCGGCTCCAGAGAGATCTCCTCAAAGAGTTAGGAGATACTCTTGTGGGTAACGTTCCTGAGGCGGTGGCCCAGACGGTTAACGCCCAGGTCTCTACCCTCAATTCCATTGTCAACTCATCCATGCAGCTCATTTCGTATGCAGCCGAGGGAGCGAGTAGGGCAGCAAGCTCAGGGGTCGCCCTTAGAAGGCAAGCCTGGCTGCGCCTTTGTCACTTTGCGGAGGCCTTCAAGTCTTCCTTCACTGTCGCCCCCTTTGATGGTTCTTTTTTGTTCGGGACCAAAGTGAAAGACATCCTCACCAGATGCGAGCAAGAGGGAAAGACCTTGTCTGCCGTAGGGGTCTGTTTTTCCCTTCCCTCCAGGCCTTACCCCAAGGCCCAGCGGGGGGGGGGGATGTGGTTCAAAAAATCACAAAGGTTTTTTCCTGCAGCACAAGGTGAGCCCCCCTCCAGAGGCAGAGGAGGGGGAGGTTACTCAGGGAGATGCCGCCCTAGAGACAGAAGGGGGCCCCGCAATTCGGGAGACCGCGATTCCTTTTGTGGCTCTCCCTACTCTCGTTCCTGAGGGAGTGCCCATCTGTGCTTATCCAGAGCCAGTCGGGGGTCGAATTTTGTTATATCCGAAAGCCTAGGAAAGCAGCACCCAGGACTGCTGGGTATTACGGATAATTTCCGGAGGTTATCTCATTCCGTTTACATCAGACCCCCCCTTCATTCAGAAAAATCCCAGACATTCCACCCAGTCAAAGGGATCAAGCAGCCTCAGAGATTTCAAAGCTGCTAGAAAAAGGAGCCATCCAGCGTGTCCCCTCAGACCAAATCAGATTAGGGACTTACTCAAGATTCTTTTTGGTGCCGAAAAGAACAGGGGACCTGAGACCCATATTAGATCTCAGCCAACTGAACAACTATGTACAGAAGTCCAAGTTCTGTATGGTCACACTACAATCGATTCTCCCATTGTTGGGAGAGGAGGTATGGATGTGCTCCATCGACCTCAAGGATGCTTACTACCATGTGAAAATGGACAGGGCATCCAGGAGTCACTACACTTCCGGCTGGGAGCCAGTCATTTCCAGTTTCGAGCTCTGCCCTTTGGTCTCACCACAGCCCCCAGGGTGTTCACCAAGTGTATGGTGGTGGTGACGGCTCACTTGAGACGTCAGGGATTCCAAGTGTTTCCGTATCTGGACGACTGGCTTCTTACCGCTCCCACCAGGCATCAACTAGTTCAAACCAGGGATGCTACCATCACTCTATGTCACCAGTTGGGTATAACAATAAATTGGGAAAAATCTGCCTTATTGCCCTCGCAGCATGTCACCTTTATAGGAGCAGAATTAGACAACATTGGAATGTGAGCATTTTTACCGCAGGAGAGGATCAGAGTCTTAAAACAACAAATACGCATGCTGATGCCCCTGAGGAAAGTGAAGGCAAGATGGGTTCTCCATCTCCTAGGGACCATGGCAGCAACTATCATGTTGATTCCTCTAGTGAGATTGCACATGAGAATTCTCCAATGGCTCCTCTTTGTTTAGTGGTCTCTCCAAAGCCTTCCACTTTCTCACCCCATTTCGCTCATGGACAGATGCAAGCAGGACCTCGGTTGGTGGCTTTGCAGCAACAACTTGGACGGGGGAAGGCCCTTCGTTCCACCCATTCCGGTTGCCACAGTGACCACGGACGCCTCCCAGATGGGGTGGGGGGGCATTATCTTGGCAGGACAGTCCAAGGCACATGGCAAGAGCACGAGATACATCTGCATATAAACTTCTTAGCGATGAGAGTGGTGCTACTCGCATTGCAGGCACTTCAGAGTGTTCTACCTCTAGGGACGATTGCGATACACTCCGACAACATGTCAGTAGTGTGGTATCTAAACAAGCAAGGGGGAATCAGGTCTTACCCTCTGTGCAGAGAGGCCATGTGAGTGTGGCAGTGGGCAGTAACTTCCCAACGGTTTCTAGTGGCAACGCACATTCTGGGGAAGTCCAGCGTGATTGCGGACAGGCTAAGCAGAGCTATTCTGATGCCTTATGATTGGTCCCTGAATTTCTTGGTTGCAGAGCAAATCTTCAACAGATGGGGTCAGCCTTGCTGCAACCTTTTTGCCAGCCCCTTCAATGCGAAATACAGCAGCTACTTCACGCTGATCCCCCCACAGGGGGAGTCACCAAGGGACGCTCTGGTTCACGATTGGCCCTCCAGTCTGCTTTATGCTTTCCCTCCATTTCCTTTGCTGTCAAAGGTGATTCAGAAAGCACAATCCTTGGGAAGTAGAATGATTCTGATTACTCCACACTGGCCTCGCCAAGTCTGGTTCCCCTATCTTCAGCCATACATTGTGGACACTCCTTGGATTCTGGACCCTCAACCAGACTTACTGACATACATGTCGTGACAGTTCTACCACTCCCTGATGACCCTCCGGTTGACAGCCTGGCTACTCCACTTCCATCGTTAGTTAGACTTCATAAATTCTCACCGGAAGTGGTTCATATATTATCGTCCTCCATAAGCCATCTACTAGAAAGATTTATTCTAGTAAATGGAAGAGTTTTCTGTCTGGGTGCATACCCGAGGCATTGATCCTTACACAGCTCCAATCGCTTCAGTCTTGGAGTTTTTGTCTGTGCTTTTCCATCAGGGTTCCGCATCAGCTACCATCAAAGTTCAATTGGCAGCTATTTCTAATTTTCATGTTGCTAATGAGCCTAGTCTCATGGCTCATAGATTATGCAAGGCTTTCCTGAAGGGTACTCTGTTGCTCCGTCCCCTGGTTTCCGAAACATTCATGCCCTGGGATCTCAATTTTGTTCTACAAGCCCTTACTTTACCACTTTTCGAGCCTGCAGCTACCTGTGAATTGAAATTCTTGACCTGGAAAACAACCTTCTTAACAGCAATCACTTCAGCAAGGCGAGTTTCAGAAATTCAAGCTCTCTCCATCAAACCTCCATACTTAATTTTCCATAAAGACAGGGTCTCTCTTAGACCAAACCCTTCGTTCCTTCCTAAAGTGGCTTCCGTGTCTAATCTTAATCAATCCATTGAGTTGCCTGTGTTCTTTCCTCACTTTTCGAACAAGACAGAATTTAGATTTCATCAGTTGGATGTACACAGACAATTACGCTTCTATTTACACCGGACAAAAGATTTCCGGAAGTCTGATCAACTTTTTGTTTTCTTTTCAGAAAACAGAATGGGGTCCCCGTCTCCAAGTTCACCCTGTCCAGATGGATATCTAGTTGTATCTCTTTCGTCTACCAAGCAGGAGGAAAAGATCTGCCATTTCCGGTCAAGGCTCACTCTACTCGGGCTGTTTCTACATCTACAGCCTATCACGCCAGATTGTCAATGGATGATATATGTGCTGCGGATACTTGGGCTTCTCCTCACACATTTGTTTCTCATTACAAATTGGATGTGGTTTCTAGGAGCAGGTCGTCCTTTGGCTCCACAGTTCTCAGGAGTATTTTCCTATGAGCCACCCAGGATGTAGGTGCTAGGGACGCTGTCCCACTGGTAAGAATGTAGGCGAGATAGGACTACATAACATCAAGAAGTTATGTACTCACCATAACGTTCAATGTATGTAGTCCATCTCGCCTCACATTCTTATTTACCCTCCCACCTTCCCCCTTCCTGGAGGATTTGGAGGTTAGGGTGTTCATCTGCAGAGTTCCCTTACTTGGCTTATTCTTTTTCCTGGATGTTGTGTATGCATGGGGTACGAATGTGTTTTCGCAGCAAACTAGATCTGGAGATATGGAGCAGTGCGCCATGGGATACCTGCTTTGCCCAGCCAATAAGAGACTTCGAGCTAGAAAAGTCGGCCGAGTGCCGAGTTGGAGCCGATATTCGGCTCCGAACCCACTGGTAAGAATGTGAGGCGAGATGGACTACATACATCGAACGTTATGGTGAGTACATAACTTCTTGTTATAACTATTGTAAATAATGGCTTGTTTACATATGTTTCTTTTGGATGTTTCTCTCTCTCTCTCTCTGTATATATATATATATATATATATATATATATATATATATATATATATATATATATATATATATATATATATCTATGAGTCCCTTAATATGATCATAGTTAATTAATGTCAAACAAAAGAGAGCAATAAAAATAAGATTGGTCATACATAAGATGAATTACTTAAACATCAAACCTTTCCTTTCATGATCTGTACACTAAATCCCCACTCCCACAATAATACCAGCTTCCAATTTGTCTGAATAGTAGCTGTGTTATGGGAAGGTTTTTTTAAGGTAATGTGCATGGTTAAGGTTGGGGTAGGGGCAGGGTTAAGGTCATGGTTAGCAAACATTATGAGGTGGATGGAGAGCAAGGTAATTGCTTATAATGCAATACATACTACAGTCTTTTATTGTAGCATTAACTTTCATAGTCTTCTAAGCATTAATTACTGTTTTCTGTTGTATAGTATTTCCTGCTGTCTAAACTCTGGGTTGTAACTAAAAAGCGTCAATAGACCGATTTACTTTTCCTGTTAATAAATACATAAATAAATAAATAAATAAATAAACAAAAATATAAAATATATTAAAAATATCCTCTAATAAAGCAAAAAAAAAAAAAAAAGAAAGTGATTCATTCCTGTCAAGGACCTATGCCAGAAGTGGATCTTATTAAAAAAAAAAAATTAAAAACAACAACATTAAACAGAATTTAGTAAAATGAACACCTTTCTAAAGCTGCCACAACAAGCCAAAGTGTATTCTACCAAGCACAAAACAAATCACATTAACGTCTCACAATACGCACGTTTTTGTTTATCCTACTTCATCAGATGTGGGCTGACACAAAACTAGAACTTTATATGCTGTATGTTATTATCCTAATTAACCTAATTAACCATTCACATTTACTAAACAATCAACTTGTACTTGCAAGAATACTTTTGTACTTTTGACCAACTGTTAAAAAGATTTTAACATGATTTAAAATGAAAATGTGTGGACATGACACTACTTACTCACATAATCCTACCATGAATGCACTTCTCATTTAAAAATACATCCACTTTTGATAGAATAAAATGAATGAATGAATAAAATAAAATGAAGTATGAAACTTGTCATGAATGCTTGTGATGCTACTACAGGATACAAACAGTTCATCAAGCACCACCTAGTGGCCAAGAAAGAAATAGCAAGAAAAGACAAATAAAAATCTCCACTTACCCTAGAACATACCTGTCATAAAATGTTTTAAAAAATTGATGTACTATACATGTTTTTAAAAATATTTAGTATTTAAAATGAATATTTAAGTATATGATAAAATTAACATTAAATAATCTACAATATTTGTGCTATTTAAAAAATACATATTTCCATTTAATTAATACCACCTGTTAAAACCAGGTATTAAAAATTACGTTTAAAAGGACATTTAATGAAAAGAAGAAACATGTAGAGGAATATTTTTGAAAAAAACATTTAGGAGACCTTCCAAGGGAACGTTTAGGCAAATTTCTAAAATTCACAAGTCAGACTGCCACAATTTTGCTGATCTTATTTTCAAGAGGGGGGCTATGGAAATATTTTCATTAAGACCAGGGACTTTATTTGCCTCCAGGGTTAGTTGCCAATACAACTCTCTATATTCTATTCTTTCCTCCCAAAGCCCAACCTTTGCATCCATGTCCACTCCTTCAGTGACGTAAAAAACAAATTGTGCTTCCGGACATTCCTTAGTATGTTTATAAAGTGCATTTGTTTCCTTTTTTACTGTATATCATACATGTGCTCATAAATTCTCCTTTTCAGTTTCCGTTCTGTTTTTCCAACATAAAAAGCCTGGCATACCTGGCACAATGCCAGATATACCAGGCTCTTGGAGTAACAATTATTGTAATCCCTACCTCCTAACCTTGTATTTCTACCTTCTATAAAAACTTCCTCTTTATTTATAACGTATGTACATTCTGAACAATGACCACATTTAAATGTTCCCTTCTTCGTTCTCCCATTAAAATATTGAGTATCAAGGTTACTTTCCAATAACTTTTTTAGATTGTTGGAATTTTTATATACTACTTTTAGATTACCTTTCGAAATATTATCTAGGTCAGTAAAGGCAATGAACCTGTTCCATTCATTCACTATCTTTGAACTGGCATTATACGCAAGTACCAAAGCATTGCTGAAGTTCTCTTCCAACTTTCTTATATTTACATCATTTTCAGTGACATCCATTCCCAGAATAGGTTTGAATTTACCTTTCCTTCCTTCCAGTACCTCAACCTCAGTCTTTTCAATTAACCGGTCAGGATAACTTCTGTTCCTAAACATATTCCTAAGAACATTCATTTCTCTAATAAAATCATCTTCATTTGAAGTCATTCTACATGACCTGATATACTGACCTTTAACTATATTTCTTTTATAATACATAGGATGAGCACTCTTATAATGTAAGTAGGAATTCAAATAAGTCTTTTTCCTATAAACCTTTGACTGGAATGTATTGTCTTTTTTGTAAATTTCTATATTCAAAAATTGTAGGGTATCCTCACTCAGTGTGTAAGTAAAGTCTAAAAAATCAGTACTTTAATTTATAAAATCAGTGAATAAGGGGACCTGTTCCATGGGTGCCACCCAAAGAATACAGATGTTGTCCAAAAATCTCTTACATTGTATCCAACACCTCCTGTATTCCGATTGTAAAACAAATTTCTCTTCCCATTTAGCCAATACCAGATTTGCATACGTAGGGGCACAAGCGGCCCCCATTGCTACTCCCTTTATCTGGTGAAAATATTCTCCCTTGAAATAAATGAAATTATATTTTAAAACCAGATCAATTAACTGCATAATTGCCGTACATTCATTATGACTTAAAGTACTGTCTTCAAACACTATTTCTTCCAATAATTTAAGTCCTTGTTTATGAGGTATACTTGTGAACACGTCAACTACATCTATGGTCAGAAATTTAAAATCTTCCATCCATAAATCTTGTTTTAAGCCTCTTAGAAAATCCCATGAGTCTTTCAATATATTACACCTTTTCAACCACATTGCCTTCAACTTTCCATCCTTCTGCTGAGACTATCGGATGCAAGGTTGGATTAATTTCATCTTTATATATTTTCGGAATCCCGAACATATGGGGTATTCTAGGCTTCTCAACTTTTAAATACCCATATGTTTTACTATCTATTAAACCTTCTATTAATAAATCTTCTAAAACCATGTCTATACGCCTATAAGCTATATTGATTTTGTTTATAGACACGTTAGAATATTTGTCAGGATCCCTCAAAATTTCATTCTTTTTGCCCTCATAACTCATATTGTCCATGAAAACCATTCCACCCCCCTTGTCCGGTTTCATAATTCTTAGGTTTTTGTCACCCCTGATTTCTTTTAAGATCTTACTTTCAAGTGGATTCAGATTATTTTTGTATTTAACCTTATTAAAACTATCCCTAATCCCTCTTTCTATTATATTTTCCAGATTTTTTATCTCTGGATGTAGAGGGGGATTAAACACACTTCTCCTAACCAATCTTGTTGGTTCATAATTAATGTTTTGACTAAAATGGTTTGAAAATTAATTTTCCTAGTAAACTCCTTCACGTCCATTAATGTTCTGGCAAGGTTTCCTTTATTCCAAGGAATGAATTTAATACCTTTACTTAATAAACTAAAATGCTCATTTGTTAAAATTATATGGCTAACATTATAAATACTAAAATCATTCTTAGTAAATTTAAATGGGTTGGTTTCATCTTGAACCAAATCTGCTATTTCTAAATCGGGGTGGTTGGTACTAATCACACTCAGTACCTCATCCTCCCCCTTCTTGTTTCCCCCCGAAAATTTGTATTCTCTTGTTTTTCATTTTGATACCCGTCCCTATTTTTTAACCTTTCAGATCTCCTTAAGGGTTAATCTACACAAAAATCATCCCCAAAGTCATCTAGGTCTGACACATGTTCACTAACCCTCACATTTTAATTTCTACTTCAGTATTCTTCCATTCCCAGTGTCTCCCGCCTGTCTTAGGTTTAGGGTAAGCACTGTCATTCTTGTAATCATTTATATCTCTTTCAAGCTTTTTTACTTTACGTTTAATCATTTCATTACACTGTCCATCTATTTCTCTTCTAATGTTGTTATACTTCCCTTTTTCCTCAGGAATTGTGTGAATCAAATCATTTTTTATACATTCATTTAACATTTCAACTTCTTTTAACAGCTCACCTTTCACCCTGTTATTTTCCACTATCATACATTTTAATACTTCAAGCCCACATCTGTTATAAATTTCTACAAGCTCTTTATACATATTACTACCGAACACAACATTGTTTGGAAATTTAAAATTTCTTAGTCTTTTAGGGACTATACTTTCAGAAATACATTCTGTTAAATATGCATTTTCTATGTCAAGTGATTTATATTTGTAAAGCAGTTTCTCAAACCTGACCAACTTTACCCTATAACTCTCAGAAACTGGCTCAGATCTGATAGTTTTATTTTTAAAGTCTGACGAAAAACTAACCTGCAGCCAGTTGTGAAAATCCATTGTAGTTTCACTTTGTCCTTTACTAGATGGCGAAACAGCAGGTCTAGGTACATCCACCTGTTCACCTCTCCAACAACCACTGTTTGCCTCGCCTCTTGCTGCCAAGTTGAAGGCAATGTGGGTGAAAAGATGTAATATATTGAAAGACTCAGGATTTTCTAAGAGGCTTAAAACAAGATTTATGGATGGAAGATTTAAAATTTCTGACATTAGATGTAGTTGACTTGTTTCAAGTATACCTCATGAGCAAGGACTAAAATTACTGGAAGAAACAGTGTTTGAAGACAATACTTTAAGTCATAATGAATGTACGGTAATTATGCAGTTAATTGATTTGGTTTTAAAATATAATTTCATTTATTTCATGGGAGTAGCATTGGGGGCCACTTGTGCCCCTACGTATGCAAATCTGGTATTGGCTAAATGGGAAGAGAAATTTGTTTTACAATCGGAATATAGGAGGTGTTGGATACAATATAAGAGATTTTTGGACATCTGTATTCTTTGGGTGGCACCCATGGAATAGGTCCCCTTATTCATTGATTTTATAAATGAAAGTACTGATTTTTTAGACTTTACTTACACATTGAGTGAGGATACCCTACAATTTTTGGATATAGAAATTTACAAAAAAGACAATACATTCCAGTCAAAGGTTTATAGGAAAAAGACTTATTTGAATTCCTACTTACATTATAAGAGTGCTCATCCTATGCATTATAAAAGAAATATAGTTAAAGGTCAGTATATCAGGTCATGCAGAATGACTTCAAATGAAGATGATTTTATTAGGGAAATGAATGTTCTTAGGAATATGTTTAGGAACAGAAGTTATCCTGACCGGTTAATTGAAAAGACTGAGGTTGAGGTACTGGAAGGTAAGAAAGGTAAATTCAAACCTATTCTGGGAATGGATCTCACTGAGAATGATGTAAACACAAGAAAGTTGGATGAGAACTTCAGCAATGCTTTGGTACTTGCGTACAATGCCAGTTCAAAGATAGTGAGGGAGGTGGTGGAAAATGAATGGAACAGGTTCATTGCTTTTACTGACCTAGATAATATTTCGAAAGGTAATCTAAAAGTAGTATATAAAAATTCCAACAATCTAAAAAAGTTATTGGAAAGTAACCTTGATACTAAATATTTTAATGGGAGAACGAAGAAGGGAACATTTAAATGTGATCATTGTTCACAATGTACATACGTTATAAATAAAGAGGAAGTTTTTATAGAAGGTAGAAATACAAGGTTAGAAGGTAGGGATTACAATAATTGTTACTCCAAGGGCGTGGTATATCTGGCAGTGTGCCAGGTATGCCAGGCTTTTTATGTTGGAAAAACAGAATGGAAACTGAAAAGGAGAATTTATGAGCACATGTATGATATACAGGTAAAAAAGGAAACAAATGCACTTTATAAACATACTAAGGAATGTCCGGAAGCACAATTTGTTTTTTACGTCATTGAGAGAGTGGACATGGATGCAAGGGGTGGGCTTTGGGAGGAAAGAATAGAATATAGAGAGTTGTATTGGCAACTAACCCTGGAGACAAATAAGCTCCCTGGTCTTAATGAAAATATTTCCATAGCCCCCCTCTTGAAAATAAGATCAGCAAAATTGTAGCAGTCTGGCTTGGGAATTTTAGAAATTTGCTTAAATGTTCCCTTAAAAGGACTCCTAAATGTTTTTTCAAAAATGTTTTTCAAAAATATTTCTCTACATGCTTCTTCTTTTCATTAAATGTCCTTTTAAATGTAATTTTTAATACATGGTTTTAACAGGTGGTATTAATTAAATGGAAACATGTATTTTTTAAATAGCACAAATATTCTAGATTATTTAATGTTAATTTTATCATATCATTAAATATTCATTTTAAATACTAAGTATTTTTAAAAACATGCATAGTTCATCAATTTTTTAAAACATTTTATGACAGGTATGTTCCAGGGTAAGTGGAGATTTTTATTTGTCTTTTCTTGCTAATTCTTTCTTGGACACTAGATGGTGCTTGATGAACTGTTTGTATCCTGTAGTAGCATCACAAGCATTCGTGACAATTTTCATACTTCATTTTATTCATTCATTCATTTTATTCTATCAAAAGTGGATGCATTTTTAAATGAGAAGTGCGTTCATGGTAGGATTATGTGAGTAAGTAGTGCCATGTCCACACATTTTCATTTTAAATCATGTTAAAATCTTTTTAACAGTTGGTCAAAAGTACAAAAGTATTCTTGCAAGTACAAGTTGATTATTTAGTAAATGTGAATGGTTAATTAGGTTAGTTAGGATAATAACATACAGCATATAAGGTTCTAGTTTTGTGTCAGCCCACATCTGATGAAGTAGGATAAACAAAAACGTACGGTGTATTGTGAGACATTAATGTGATATGTTTTGTGCTTGGTGGAATAAACTTCGGCTTGTTGTGGCAGCACCGGGCCGTGCTTTATTGTTTCGCCTTCTAGGTCATCATTTTGTTTCATTTTTACTTGTCAGTGCTGATGACCCGGTGAACATTGCACACCTTTCTAAAGCTCCTAACCATAGCCATGCATCTTACCTTTGAAAAACCTTTCTGTAACACTACCACTATTAAGATAAATTATTTGTGAGGATTTTGTGTTGAGATCACAAAAATGAAACGGTTTCTGTTTGCAGTCTTTTTTCAATGTTGTCATTTTTTTGTTACATTGGTTTTTGATATGCAGACACTGATCACTTGAGAGTCAATATTTTGCATTTGTTAAATCAGTATATACTAATGTATGCTTGCTCTGTCTCTCT